>NC_043709.1:86751418-86883412 GCF_006229205.1 Suricata suricatta
AAATGCTGTGTTGTGACAGGTATCAACTATCCATTAGATACTGAATCAATTTTTCTTAAGCACTTCTAACTGCTTGCTTTTCTTGAAGCTAGATCATTCTGAAAAGTTTCTGTTAGACCTATGAGTGCGAACATATGGTATCTGTCCTTCTCTGCCTGACTTATTCGCTTGGCTTTTAGATGACCACCTTCTCTCTGCACCTTCACATGACCTTCCTTCTGTACATGTCTACGTCCAAAGTTCTCTTATAAGAACATTGGTCATATTAAACTAGGGCCCATGCTAATGACCTGATTTTAATTTAAGTTGCCTCTTTAAAGACCCTATTTCTGAATATATTACAATTAGAGTTACTATGAGAAACATATATATTTTCAACATAAAAATTTGGATGGGGGATAAAATTCAGCCCATAATATACCACTCATAAACATTTATCACTCACTTGCTATTACTGATCCCTGCCCTCAATGGAATATGTGGTTGTGACATAAAACTGAAAAGTTAAATGAAAATTCAAAAGTAAAAGGACAAGAAAAATAATTCATTGCATGTTCACGATCATATTGATCCACATGATAAAAGTTAAATTTGCTCATATTATCCTTTTAGGAGGGAATTGTGCAATATATTTTAGAAAGCTTTGTGTGCAATCTTTCATTTATGCATGTGAGAGGGTTTTCGTTTTTTTAATATTTTTACATTGTAGTACTTGTTTTGCTTGTTGGGGTGTTTGCTTATTTAATACATTCCGTCAAGGACAGAAAAAAAAAAAAAAAGAAATATTTGCCTACTTCATGATTGTCAAGACAGTCTAAGTTTTTTTTTAGAAGCTATAAATTTAGCTTTATGTTTAGTTTTCTGATTTACCTCAAATATATATTTGGGTTTGGTGCTTGGTAGGGGTGAGAATTACTTTCGATTTATATATCATGGTGTTCCAGCATCATTTGTTTAAAAGATTTATCAATGATTTACCTCGGAAATGAGGAAAAATGTTTAACTTTATGTATGTGAGAGTAATCTCTGGATTTTCTGTTATATTCCATTAATTTGTCCATTTTTAAATTAGTACAAGACTGTTTTGATAAATGTTGTTTTACATGGAGTCTTGAAATATGAAAAATAAATAAATAAAAAAGAAATTATAGAATAAATGAAAACTTAAAGGGTCAAAATGTTCATAATTTGCAACCTCTTAAGCTACCTGGAAAATTAATTTGTTTGAAATATTCTATTAATTGATAATAAAGATATTACTGTAATGAGAAAGCTTTAAATGACTTAGAAAAGATAGGACATAAACTATATACTCAACAAAGAAGAATATGAATTTGTGAGTTTGTGAATGAATTAAGGGAAAAATTAAATGCCATAATCACCAATAAAATGAATAAATAGTTTTAAATACAGTTTTAAATACTTTGCTCATTCTTATGATTCTCTAAAAATAAATTAGTTTCTCCATTTCTACTGCAAACTTAATTGCCTACTGCCCCTATTTTTCATACCATATTGAAAATTAAAAATTTATATTTATTTCTTTAATAAAAGTTTCTGGAAATGTTATGCTTAATGATATATATTCAAGTTAAAAATTAAATATTACATAGGTCAACTTTCTCACAAGATGGACAATCAAAAAATAAATATGTCATTAAAAATTTTAGCAATGTTATAAATACTCAAGCTAGAAATGATCTTATAATTTTTCTATATAATTCTTTGATTACAAGAACATATAACACATATATTATTTAGCATACTATTATATATATTAGCATTACATATATATATGTATATATACATATATATATATATATATACATATATATATGCACCATTGTATTGACCTTTTGACCACAGTCAAACATGGATCAATGTCTTTGGAAACAGGTTAACAATTATGGGGTTTTTTTATTCCAAGTTCAGAATGCATCATACTCGAAGACTCAGTGTGAACTGTTTCTCCCGAAATATCTAACTTTACACTACTCACAGATGTAACTCAGGTAACATAGAATGATGGTAATAAAACATTTTCCATTTGAATTGCATTGCATAATTCTTACCTCTTAAAAACAGACGTCATCTACAGAACAATTGCCTCTTTTGATGTTTATTTACAGTCCTCCGCCTTCACATGATAAAACGGTTGTTAACAGCAGTTAGTTTATTTAGCCATAAATTTTTTCAAGTACAGGTAACACCATCACATGAAAGAATGACATTACATAAAAGGATAAAAAAGAAAAAAATAATAAAGCAGAAGCCTGACATGATCAACTACTTTTATTGGACTTGAGTTGATACATTATCAAAAAATTGTCATTGAGTTTATGATATCTATTAATATTTAGCCAGCAAGATAAATTTGTTTTCACTCTTTTGCATGACTTTGTGGTTGCTTTTTTGCTTGCCTGCTTTTATTTTCCTTATTTCCCTCATTTTTAAAAATCAGAATATATTCTCTTCCCCTTATCCTTACCAACTTTTATAAATCTAAACGTTTTCTTGTAGTTCAAAATAT
This sequence comes from Suricata suricatta, assembly GCF_006229205.1. Lineage (NCBI taxonomy): Eukaryota > Metazoa > Chordata > Mammalia > Carnivora > Herpestidae > Suricata > Suricata suricatta. The sequence goes on from NC_043709.1 coordinate 86,753,949, forward strand.
TTTCCACTCTAGAAATATCGTTAAGAAGGCATGTCTATTGTACTTAATTAAATACACGTGTACATCTAGAAAAAGTAAATTGACCTCTTAATACATCTAGTAGCAAGTTATAAAGCCCTATAATCACAGAGTGGAAAAAGATTGCTCAACTCTAGGGTGAGGTCCACAGTAGGGTGGCTTTATGGTGATGATTGATCAGAATAGAACTCTTGGAGAAGCAGAGGCAAAGATAAAAGAATAACCTTAACTACCAGCCTAACTCAATGACCTTGAACAAATCAACAACTTATCTTTTTTTTTTCCACCTTGACAATTATTGCTTTTCTGCCTGTTGGTTTGGACTACTGAACTGGAGTAATGCCTGGATAATCTACTTCTGCTCGCTGAAACTATATAGGATATAAGTTTATGCTTTAGTTTATGTTCTATACAATGTTTTACTGTACAAATTATGGGTTTGAATAACACAGTAAGAAATTTAGGGTGTTGATTTAACTACTTGAATAGACAAACTGAGACCAACCAGTTTAGGAAGTACCGTTTGCACATACATAAATATTGTGTTCATGATAGCTAACCTTTCCCCTGGTCTTTACTGAAGATTCAGCCAGGACTTCTGGGTGTCAGATGCCCATGTAATAGAAGTGTGAGTTATTCTGCATTGAGAAAACATAACACTGCCTTTCATTAAAATCCCTCTATAATTCCAGTGTTCACTTGTCAAGTGGCTAAATTAGTAATAGCCTGCAAGGTAAATTAACAAGTCCAGATTACTGAAATACTTTTAAGTAATCCAATGATATTATGTGACTATGGGTTTAAGAGCATTTTTCTCCAATACCAGATTGTATTCTCACTATTGTTTTAATGAAGTACACAGAATCCCTCTTCATTAATTGTACCATGCTTGTTTCTGTCTTCAGTGTTTACCCACTTCATAATGTCAAATCAGTTATATTTTTACCTCCCATAGCATCCTATACATTTATTCATCTTTCAATAATCCTTGTAATGGGAAATTTTTGCTTTCTTTTTCTTCAAATTCTCATTTTTTGTGTGTGAAGGCAAGAAAATTGTCTTAAAATATAATTTATAAAATTTGATTGGTGTCCTGGAAGTCTGTAAAATCCCATTACCATAAGGCTGACCAGAAAATAATTGGAAAATGACACCAACAAAATGAGGCTGTTTTGTAGAGGTGAAGTTAGCACACAGTATATAATACATATAGTATATAGTATATCTTAACCACAAGAACCAACTATTTGGCTATCTCAGTTGTAGAATCCCAGTACTGTTCTTGCTTCAACAAATTTCTGTGTAGATGCCCAACAGCTGCTCTCTTGCCCAGAAGTGATAGCATTTAGCAATAGATTAAATGACTGCCACATGCACAATCTGTAATTTTTTTGGCAGGGGACAAATGAATATCAACAGATAGGGGATAATAAAAGTATCACCCAATGTATGGCCTTTATAGTATATGGTTTTGAGCAAAGGCAGTATACAGTAAAAGTACCATCTTACACAATTTATCATAACAGCTGTAGTTTTCTGTTTGAAGTGGCAAGATCTCTTCTATTTTCAGGCTATAGTCTTCTTCCATTGTCTAAAATTTTGTTATAAAAAGAGCCTTGCTCACTTTATTGTTCCTATAATCAAATTTTTAACCTTAGAAAATTTTCCAAGAATAGTAATGTAAGTTCCATATGGGGATGGATCGATATTCCTGACCAATTGCTTCATTAATTATTAAAGAAAAAATTATACTGGATTCCACAAGGAATAATGTAAGTCAGAGAAGGGAATAGTTAGTTCTAAATTTTCAGGTTCTAGGAAGTGAAATAGATATTCTTTAGTTTCCCTGCTCAATGTGGTTATGAAGCTTTATCATGAACCTTACAAAGTTTACCACACAGGACCTATTCTAGTGATTTAAGACAGAAGGCACCGGCACCCTATTCTCCAGTCCTTTATTCAGTGGAAATCACAACCAAGTATTTAAAATGGCTAAAAAGTTTTGTTAACAGTCTTCCAATTTTCACATTATAAAGATCCAGAAACAACTAGAAAAATTTTAACTGAGTCTTCAACCAAAACAAGTAATTGGTGTCTTAAAGAAGCAATAAAAAAAGGAGAGTGGCTCTCACCCCCAATGAACCTCTTGTCGTTGATCTGAAAAGATGTGTGTGTGTGTGTGTGTGTGTGATTGGAAAGATAGTGGCTCACAAAAGGCATAACCCTATCACACCATCTGAAATCCTTCTTGCAAAAAGACAAGAGTCTTAAAGATCTTTCAGTTGAAAGTTAATAGAAATCCACTGAGACCAGCTCAAGTGAAAGGGGAATTTAGAAGACAGATTCAAAGGTATCTCAGAGTAGAGAGAAAAATTCTGAAGGCAGTTTTCCATGCTTCATAAAACTCTCTACTTCTCTTTTAGACCATCTTTTTTAACCTTTTTACAATGAGGAATCTGAGGTTCAGGAATATTATATTTTGTCCAGGTTACCTAGGTAAGTGTAGTGGTAGCAGGAATCTCTAATAATAATCAGGCAATCTTTCTAGTAACCCTGAGCACCTTTGCAAAACTTAGAAGACACTTTCTCAAGACACTGTACTAACATCTGTTATAAAATTGACATTATAAATATAGGTATCCATAATGACTACAAATGTGAATGGTGTCCCCTAGCATTATGCAGTGCAAAACTTGTACAACTATGTATGTTAGCCTGTTAACCAAAACAGTAAAAATATTATTAGTCAATCCTCCTTTCTACATGACGTACCATTCATTAATGCCCCAGCCCTCCCCACTGCTCCCATTTACCCCTACCCATTACCTAGGTAAATGATTAAACTCTGAAAGTGTTTTAGCACATGTGTTTCACTGATACATCCCAGTGATAAAGACTTTAAAAGGAGTGTTAAACCACAGTCCCAATAAATCTCTACATATAATTCAATCGGTACATCATTATGTGGTCCAAGAAATGCATATAGTTTATGACTCACTGTCCCTCTGTGAACTCCTTTATTTAAAGAAAATCTTAGTTATACAGCTAACAAAGGAAATCTCTTAACAAACATCAACATTGCCTCCATTTTGCTGTCTCCTATTATGATGAAGTGAAATGTGACATCATTTCAGGTGAACCATTTAGAAGACTTAAGTACATACATTAGCTGTGCTTACATTCATTTACTTATTTCTTCCATGACTGCAAGGAAGGTTTTTCAACAGAATGATGGTTTTGCTGGCTAGCTTTACATTAGACCAGCAATGCTCAAGGAGAATGGAGGCAAGAAAGAACGACAGATCAGAATCTTCAGGGAGACAGGTGTAATTTGGGAACGTGGATGCACTTGGTTGGTTAAGCATCTGATTTGGGCTCAGGTCATGATATCATGGTTCTTGGAGCCTCACATCAAGCTCTGTGCTGACAGCTCAGAGCCTGGAGCCTGCTTCGAATTCTGTGTGTCTCTCTCTGCCCCTCACCGACTCACGCTCTGTCTCTGTGTCTCTCTCTCTCTCAAAAATAAATTAACATGAAGAAAAGACAATATTGTTGTAGTTAAGGGAAGGAAAGTCACGTTTTTCAATTATAATCTATAGAAAGTAAAACCTTACAAAACCTTTAATTATAGGGGTGGAGGTTGAGGGAGGGACGAAGAAGAAGGAAAATATGGTATATATGTAAGAGCTTGAGGAATATTTGACCAGACATTTCAGCCAGAAATCAGAGGAACTATATCAGTGAACAGGATCTTGATGACATCCTTTTCACTCAAGACAAGGGAGGGGGTCCAGAACAAGCTAGGTTTCTTGACCTTGGCTTTAAACTTAAAGTAGTCTAAAGTTTTAGCTTTTGTGCAGTAGCAAATTTGTGTAGGGGAATAGCATAAGGCCTAGAAGAGTGGCCTTGAAATATATGTTTTGTAGATGTTTTTTTTCCAACAGCCATATTCATATATTTCTAAAAGTCACATAGCTACCAACTTTAGATATTATCCCTATGGTCGTGAGGAACATAGAAGCTGAGCTGATGCTAAAATAATTTTATTTACATTCACTTTACAACTACTCCTACTCCTGAGGTAGCCTGCAACCCTCAGGAGCACAGTATTTTGGAAAGGTTTTATATATACATGTATGTAAATGTATATGCACACCTTCCTATAAGATTTACTTACGTATAATAGTTGCATGGACTTGAGATGAAAATTGAAGTGTAAATATTAAATAGATGAAAGAGGTGAAGACCTTTAGAGGCACAACTCATTCTTATACAGAGGCCATGATCTGTATATTAACTCAACTTGAGGGTGTGAGGACAGACTCAAAGGAAAGAAACTTTAAATAGGCCTCCAGAATCTCTAGGAAGAGACCCTGTACTGAGGTGGACTGTAGCAGTTGCTGGCTTGGGCCAAAACATTTTCCTGCTGACACTGCCTTCTGATGGCTACCATCAGATTCATGAGACATAAAATAAAGATACCTGGAGTTTCAAAAACAAAAATAAAATTAGCGGCAAATCTACCTGGAAAAAAAAAAACCATGAATATGCCTACTAGATAAGGAACATGTTTTTCTATAGATTGCTAGCCTCTCACTAGTACTCCTTAGTGGGAAGGATAATCCAGAAAGTAGAAAATGTATACAGAGAAATAATTACTGTGTAGATTGAAGTTTCCTGCCCTTTGCTATATCAAGGATCCAGAAAAAGAGCCTTTTATATATGCTTCTTTCTCTTTTTTTAATGTTTTAATTATTTTTGAAAGAGCGCAAGTGGGGGAGGGGCTAAGAGAGGAGAAAAGAGGATCTGAAGTAGGCTCTGTGCAGATAGAAGCAAGCGCAAGGCGGGGCTTGAACTCACAAACTGTGAGCTCATGACCTGAGCCCAAGTTGGACCCTCAACCAACTGAGCCACCCAGGTGCCCCTGTATACCTCTTCCTTAACCACTTTTTAAAACACTGAATAAAGATTATTTATGTTCAAGCAGTTAAAAGGTTCATTTCTAACAATTATGAAAATAAAAACAGCTGCCAGAGAACACACTTTATGGCAAAAGTTTCCTTCAAAATCTAGTAGGCACTAGAAATATTTAAGAGACCAACTAAGTGGATAACTATTTCATTAAAAATATCTTTTATCTAATAGGTGAATTATTTGTTAAAATTTCCAATGCTATCTTCTTCAGTTTCTTTTGCCAAATTTTAGACTAAGGCATGAATATTTCTGACTATTAACAGAAAGATTATGTTTTATAATAAAATTATATTTCCTTGAATGATAAAGTCACATTTCTTCCCAATGTTCTTATATAACTTATATAACCAAATCTTTCATAACTCCCTTCTATTGCTTTCTGGCTAGTTTTCCATACATGGAATCTCACTAATTTTATCTCCAGAGACATTTGTTGGCAACCCTTCAAAACTGTATTGGCAGCCTGTCCTGGTAGGGCACCAGGTTCTTTCCCTGTTGCCTCCATTTGCCTGTTTGTTTAGATTTTGACCTTGAGAGGAAGTTTGTTCACTGGAAGTGATGAGGTAAAGATTCCCTTACCCCCAATTTTTCTATCACATTTTCTTAAAAAAGATTCTCTTGGTCTAGGAAACTCCTCCTTTAAAATGAGAAAGAAAGAAAAATAGACACAGAAAAGCCATTTGAAAGTTTCTTGTAAAGTTACACACACACTTAATCTCACTTCAGAAATGTTGAAACACTGGGCGCTTGGGTGACTCAGTCGGTTAAGCGTCCGACTTCAGCTCAGGTCATGATCTCATGGTTTGTGGGTTCGAGCCCTGCGTCAGGCTCTGTGCTGACAGCTAGCTCAGAGCCTGGAGTCTGTCTTCGAATTCTGTGTCTCTCTCTATCTCTGACCCTCTCCTGTTCGCACTGTGTCTCTCTGCCTCTCAAAAATAAAATTAAAAAAAAATGTTGAAACACATATCCTTCCAAAGACCTGCAAACAAATGTTTCCAGCAGCTTTACTCATAATTGCTACAAACTGGAAACAACTCAAGTCCATCAGCAGGTAAATATCCATACAATAGAATACTACTCACTCAAGAATAATAAGAAACAAACTGCGATGAATACATGCAACAACATAGATAAATCAAATCGCCAAAGGACGGAGAAAAAGAAGCCAGACACAAAAGACTGCAGGAAATATGTTCCTATTTATATAAGGCAAAATCATAATGCCAGAAAACAGATCATTGGTTGCCAGGGAAAGATGGTGGGAGAGGACACTGACAGCAAAAGGGCATGAAGGAACTTTTGGGGGCAATGTAAATGTTTTCTGTATTATTTTAGTGGTCATCACACTTGTTAATTTTCACTGAACTATACCCATAGAATCGGTGAATTTTATTACATGTAAATTACAGCTTGATAGAGCCCATTATAAAGAAGAAATACACAAATACAATGATTTAGATCAGTGATCCTTAAAATATTTTTGTATCATAGTATTTAATGAAAGCTATTGATCTATTTCACAAGATTGATAGAAAGATCATGAAGTTTTGTACACTCACTAGTAGCATCCATTCTTTGGAGGATAAGTTAAGATAGCCTGATGGGTTTTGAATAATCAGATCCCTTACCTCAACATCTAACCCAAAATCAATTGCATGAAAAAAGGGGAGTTTAGGAGTGAGAAGCAATTGCTCTGCTTTACCTCTGGAGAGGCAGTCAAAAGGAATTTTGGGAATGTTGAAAACAAATATCAGACACTTACAAGTTTTCCTAGATCTCAAGTTTAGCAACCATGACCATTCCATTGAAAATCACCTTACATGCCACACTGACACAATAACCAAGGTTGTAAATGCCTTTGATACCAATAAGATATAGTGAAACAGAATCTTTCAATGATGAAAGCTAATAGTTTTGCATTCAATTTATGTGGACTATTTAGGGCCAACATTTCCTTTCCTCTTATGCAAAAGATAATCAACCAAGACTATGTCGTTTAGATTTCCAAAAGATCACACATTTTATTATAACCATCTCATAAGGAGTAGTTTTTCATTAAAAAATTTTTAAATTGTTATTTAGATACTTTTTAATTATCTATCAATTTTCTATTATCATTCTGTATATAATTGGTTTGCCAAGAAAATTGGCTAAACAGATTACCCTATCAATTGTCCTTCTTCCCTTCCCATTAATTTCCTACCATAAAATAGTTTCACATGATTAGTCTTGATTTCCCTGATTGCTACAGGGAAAACTGATTTCTGTCGATCTCATTTCTTGTATACTGCATGAACTAGAGTTTAAAGAAATAGCAAAAACCACAATTGTTTTCCAAATCAATATTAAAATTTTGGGATAAGCACAAATTATTACATTGTACATCTTAAAAAGTTATAATTTTGAAAAAGGGTTGGGAATTGAAGAATTTTTTGTTAGAGCAATATCAAGGCTTTGAACTTCATATGGGCTAGATGAGAAAAATCATACAGATCGATCAGTTAACAATTAGAATAGGATTTCCATTTATTCTTTTGCTTATCTGTTTAATTCAGGGGATGTGAGCTAGAGAAAGCAAAGGTTTAGAAACTGCCACATCTTGCAAAAGGATCTGCGTATTACCTAGTCACCAGAGTTAAATATTTTCTCAACATCAACCCCAGTAAGTCGAATAGTCCTTTGTTCCTTAGCTGGATTTTATACCGTGGGGCAATCCATTAATTCAGGATGTGTGAAAGGTATGCCTTAGCAAGGTAGGAGAAAGGAGATTGTGAATGGGGAGGAGATAGGGGGAGAAAGCTTGCATTCTATCGTAAAAGAACTCATGGGCTTTTTCATTAATTTCAGCAAAGAATCCTTTTTATAAGTTGAGAATCAGGACATGGATTACCTTTAAATTCTGTGTTAGCATTCCTTAGAAAGTCTCTGCAGTCTTCCAGAGGTACAGGGTGGTTATTGGCATAAAAGCAGATACATAGATCAGTGGAACAGAATAGAAAGTCCAAAAATAGGTCCACACATATATGGTCAACTAATTGATGACAAAGGAGCCAAGAATATACAATGAGAAAAGGACAATCTCTTCAATAAACTGTGTTGGGAAAATTGGACAGCTACATACAAAGGAATGAAATTAGAACACAATCTTACAACATACCTAAAAATTAACTCAGAATAGATTAAAAAACTTGGAAGTACTTGAAACCATAAAACTTCTAGAGGAAAACATAAGCAGTAAGCCCCATGACATCAATCTTGGGAGCGATTGTTTAGATTGGATATGAAAAGCAAAGGCAACAAAAGTAAAAATAAACAAGACTACATCAGACCAAAGTTTCTGCACAACAGATGAAATCATCAACAAAAGAAAAGGCAACCTACTGAACAGGAGAAATTATTTGCAAATCATATATCTGATAAGGAGTTAATATCCAAAATATATGAAAAATTCATATAGCTCAATAGCAATAACAACAACAAAACTGATTTTAAAATGGGCAGAAGGGGGCACTTGGACGGCTCAATGGGTTAAGCATCTGATTTTGGCTCAGGTCATGATCTCAAGGTTCATGACTTTGAGCTCCACAAGGGGCTCTCTGCTGTCAGCATAGAGCCCACTTCAGATCCTTTGTTTCCACCCCCCTTCCCCTGCCCTTCCCCCTCTTGTACTCTCTCAAAAATAAAAGATTTTTTTAATTAATAAAAAATAAATAAAAATTGGCAGAGGAACTGAATAGACAATTTTCCAAAGGAGATATACAGACAGACAACACGTATATGAAAATATGCTCAACATCTCTAATCAGGGAAATGCAAGTCAAAATCACAATGTAACATCACCTCACACCTAACAGAATGGCTATTATCAAAAAGACAAGAAATAACCAGGGTTGGCAAGGATGTGGGGAAAGGGGAATCTTGGTGCATCATTGGTAGGAATGTAAATTGGTGTAGCTACCATGTGCAACAGGATGGGGGTTCCTCAAAAAATTAAAAATAGAACCACCATACATCCATCAATGTCACTTTTAAGGATTTATCCAAAGGAAATAAAAATACTAACTCAAAAACGTATTTGTACCTCCATGTTCACTGCAGTGTAACTGACAATAGCCAAGGCATGGAAGTGTCCTAAAATGTCAATTGGTTGAGAAATAAATGGATAAAGAAAATGTGATACACATACACACATATATACATACAGTGGAATATTATTTGTACATAATAAAGAAAAAAAGTCTTGCCATTTGCAACAATATGGATAGACATTAAGGGCATTACACTAAGTGAAATGCGTCAGACAGCAAAAGACAAGTACTGTCTTAATTACATGTGGAACCTATAAACTAAAATTACATATAAGATAAAGTAAAAACCAAACTCATTGATACGGAGAACAGACTGGTGGCTGCCAGAGGCAGGGTTGGGGTGGGCAAAAGAGGTGAAAAGATTCAAAAGGTACAAAATTTTCAGTTATAAAATAAATAAATAAGTTCTGGGGATATAATATACACCATGGTGACCATAGTTAATAATAATGTATTATATATTTGAAAGTTAATAAAAGAGTAGATCTTAAAAGTTCTTACAAGGAAAAAATTGCAAATTTGTGGTGATAGACATTAACTATATTTATTGTAGTGATCAATTTGCAAGATTTATTTATGGTGATCAATTTATCAAGTCATTCCTTTTTTAAGTTTATTCATTTTGAGAAGGGGAGGTACACAGAGAAAGGGAGAAAAAGAATCCCAAGCAGGCTCAGAGCTGTTAAATAAATAAACTTTAAAAAATTAAAACAAAATTTTTGTTAGCTTTTTTGGATTTTGGTCTGCTTGTTTGTGTGCACATGTGTAGGTATATGTATTGGGCTGAAATATCTTTCATATTTTCAATATGGCATCCAAGTATTTGGAAAATACTTTGTCCTCTTATGAAACTGTCCTGACTTCAGAGAGTTAAATTCAGTGATAGTAAAGAAATACATATTAACACCTGCTCTATGAGAGTTACTACACTCAGTGACACAGGAGATACAAGGGTGAATCCTTCAAGGAATGTAGAGTCTATGTAAAAAGGAAACACTCAAACTGCTAAAAAGCTACAAAGTAAATGAGACTATTCCTAATGCAATGCAATGTAAAGACTTTCTAAAGGATAGGCTAACACTATTAGTTTAGAAAATACAAAGTTAAGAAAAATGCATAAAATTTTAATGTTATTTATTTTTGAGAGAGAGAGCGCGCAAGAGGGGTAAAGGCAGAGAGAGCGAGAGAGCGAGAGAGAGAGAGAGAGAGCCGGCATCTGAAGCAGGCTCTGAGCTCTCAGAACAAAGCCTAACATGGGGTTGAATTCACATACCGCGAGATCATGCCCTGAGCCGAAGTCAGACACTTAACTGAGTCACCCAGGTGCCACCCAAAATGCATAGTTTTAATAAAACTTTTCATGGCTATTTGATTATCTTTCATAATTTGTGTTATTCCATTCCTTCATTTAGTAGAGATTCCTTGAAAGCCTACTATATTCCTAAGCATAATATTCATAATAAAAAAATGTAGTGTGGTTGAATGATGAAGATGTGGTTGCTATCTGCAAAATGTTCATAGTCTTTGGGAAGAATAGACATTTAAACAAAAAAATCTGGTACAATGTCATATTATAAACATAATGAAAACATGTATAATTAAAGTAAATGGACCATATTTTTTTTCTAATTCATGAGGGCTTTCGTGTTAATTTTCTTCTAAATAACTTATAGAACAAGCCAGTGTATTGGGAGGTGATTAGGCTTTGGATAAGTTTTGAAAGGCAGGAAGAGTTGAGAGCATTTACTATTAGGTCAGACGTCAGATAAAAGGACAATAGTAAGTCTCATTCTTTTGCATGTTTCTTTCCAGTCTGGAAAACAGTATGGAGGTTCCTCAAAAAGTTAAAAAATAGGGGCACTGGGGTGGCTCTGTCAGTTAAGTGTCCAGCTTTGTCTCAGGTCATGATCCCACAGTCTGTGGGTTTGAGCCCCACGTTGGGCGCTGGTGCTGACAGCTCAGAGCCTGGAGCCTGCTTCAGATTCTGTGTCTCCTTCTCTCTCTGCTCCTCCCCTGCTCACTCTCTGTCTCTCTCTCTCAAAATAAAGACACACACACACAAAATCTTTTTAAGTTAGAAATAGAACTACCCTATGATCCAGCAATTGCACTACTAGGTATTTGCCCCAAGAACACAAAAATACTATTTCAAACGGACACATGTACTCCTAGGTTTATGGCAGTATTGTCAACAATAGCCAAATTATGGAAAGAGCTCAAGTGTCCATAAACTGATGAATAGATAAGATGTGTGTATGTGTATGTCTTCACACTGATTTATTAGTTCGAAATTCTGTGGATTGGTAGTTTTGTTTAGTCCATGGGACCTCTCTAGAAGGCTGGCTCAGGCTTACTCACATAGAGGCAGCTTTCCAGAACAGCAAGAGTGAAAACTGTTAGGCCTCTTAGGAATTTAAAGAACTTGCATCATGTCACTCCTGCCACATTTTAGTTCAAAAAAAGGACAAGGACAGGTCAGATTAAAGGAGTCAAGAAATAGACTCCATCTCTTGATGGAAAGAGTTGAAAATAATTTGTGGCTGTTTTTAGTCTACCATAGATAGGAAAGACAGGAACTATCGTTTACTCTAAAACTTTAGCTTGTAGGAAGAAAAAATGTGCGCCAACCATTTTCATCTTGCAAAATTGCAACTGTACCCCTTAAACAATAGCTTCCTATTCCTCCCCCCACCCACCCACACCCTGGCAACCAGCATCTCACCTTGTTGCCATGAATCCCACTGCTCTAGATACCTCATGTAACTGGAACCACACAGTGTTTGTCTTTCTGTGACTGGCTTATTTCACTAGCATAACATCCTCAAGGTGCATCCAATGTGGCCGCATGTGTCCGAATTTCATTCCTTTTAAAGGCTGAATAATATTGCAGTGTGTGTGTGTGCGTGTGTGTGTGTATACACATTTTGTTTATGCATTCATCATCAAATATTTGAGCTGCTTTTACATTTTGGCTATTATGAATAATGCTGCTATGAACACAAATATCTCTTCAAGGTTCTGCTTTTAATTCTTTTGGGAAGGAATTGTGGGATTATGTGGTAATTCTATTTTTAAATTCTTGAGGAATCACCTACTGTGTTCCATAGAGGCTGTACCATTTTATATCCTCACCAAAACTGGTTATTTTCTTTTTCCTTCCTTCCTCCCTCCCTCCCATACTTCCTTTCTTTTTTAATAGTAACCATCCTAATTAGTGTGATGTAGTTGGATCCTTCTTTGATTTCTTGTAGTATCTTACCAATTCTTTCATTAAGTATAAGTTAAATAAGGGGCACCTGGGTGGCTCAGTAAGTTAAGCTTTCGACTTCAGCTCAGGTCATGATCTTGCGGTTCATGAGTTCGAGCCCCTCATCGGGTTCTGTGCTGACAGCTCAGGGCCGGAGGCTGCTTCAGATTTTGTGTCTCCCTCTCTCTCTACCCCTCCCCCCCCACACGTTGTCTCTCTGTCTCCCTCTCTCTCACAAAAAAAATAAACATTAAAAAATTTTAAATTAAGTTAAATAAAAACTTTAATGTTTGTTCAGTTTGTATTTCTGGGAGAACCAGGGTTTACTTTTTTTTTAATATAATCTTTTCAGTGCATCTGGGTGGCTCAGTCAGTTAAGCGTCCAACTCTTTATTTTGGCTCAGGTCATATTCTCACGGTTCATGGGTTTGAGCCCCGTGTCAGGCTCTGTACCAGCAGTGTGGAGCCTGCTTGGGATTCTTTCCCCCACCCTGCTCAGCTTACACTCTCTCTCTCTCAAACTTATTTTAAAAAAAATAAAATCATCTTTACACAATATGTAAAATGGAACAAGTAGTCTAAAGTAAGTTTTCTAAAAGTAAGAGATATTGCAGCATGTTTGCGAATAGATACCATGCAATAAAGAAGGAAAATGTATGAGGCAAGAGTCAGGGCACCAGCCTTTGTTCCTTACTAGAAAATTGGATCTAGACAGCCTTAGGCAGTATTATTTTTTCTAAGTTGTTTTATTTTTGAGGAAGAGAGTGGGGGAGGGGCGAGAGATAGGGGAAAGAGAGAATCCCAAGCAGGCTCTGCCAGTGCAGAGCCCAACATGAGGCTCAAACCCATGAACCATGAGAACATGACCTGAGCCGAAACCAAGAGTCAGATGCTCAGCCAACTGAGCCACCCAGGGGCCCCTTAACAGAATTATATACAATTTATTATAATTTAAAGAAAAGTAAAATACTCATATGATATGCAGATAGATTCCTTTACATGGATGTGGGGGCAATATGGAAGAGATCTTCTGAATTCCTCTTTTTATTTTCTAATCTCCACTCCTTATCTCAAAACTTAGTACACAGTAGCTACTTAAATATAAGTGAATATAAAAGTAATCCTACTCTGAAAAAAAGAACATAATAGTAAAGATCCACCAGGTCTAACATAGAAATATATTTCATGTTCACCTAGCTTAATTCAAAGCATTTGTTAACACACTGGTAAAATACTTCTAAATTACTGATGTAAATAATTTAAAAGCACAAACTCTTCAATTTCCCTATATCACCTCCCTTAGCAATCAAAGGTAAAAGAGCCTTGTAGCAATGTCAGTCTGTCTGTAACAGGACACCTCTTTGACTGATAGAAAACAGACTAATGAGAGGAAGCTAAAAAAGGATATTGTTTACTGGCTCTGATAATTTCTTGTTGGCCAGCAGGTGAACTCTATCTAAGAGATAGGAATAAAGAAAACATCATGCCTGCTCCTACATGAGTAGAAAATGGAGAACATCATTTAAAACAAAAACAAATTTAACGGACTCTGACTGAGGGCTGCCAGGCCTCAAAAGTAGAGCTCAGGATGGATCTAGAGACATTAAATACATAAAGAGCAGGATTGCTAGACAAGCGCTAATTGAAGGTTGAAAGGCAATCTTACTGCGTGGGAGAAGATAGCTGTGTGTTCATTAGCATAAACAACACATTCCAGGGTCCAAACTATGTAACTTCCCACATTAAGCATCTGACCTAGCTGATCCCTGGGCTGAGTGAGCTAGTCAGCATCTGAGAATAAAGTTAAAAGTTACGTAGATGCCAAAGGTAGAGGAAAAATAGCTTAGAAGTTCTTTTTTCAATTTAGTTCAATTCAACAAACATTAGTTGAAACCCTACGTTCAAAACCACAGCAGCAGAAGGCAGATTCAAAGAAAAATAAAGGATATACCACTGATTCTCTATTTTTGATGTGGTTGTTAGGTTTAACTTTAAACTTTTTAACTTTAAGAAAAAGGACTTACTACCCAATTATATATTGTGGAAAATCAATACCCAATTTACTAAACATTTACAACTAATATGCTAATTGCCTTCTAGCCCTCAACTGTGACCCACAATTTCCATCACAAGTTCTGGATCACTTTTTGATCCCAGATGTCTAAATCTGCATCTCAATCTGTTGCTAGCCCTCTCCATTTCCATCAGTTTGTCTTTTGTTCCTTCTTTTTTTTCCCTTTGTTTACTGGTATGTGTTTGCCAGAGATTTATGGATTCCCTTTGTTTTTCTACAATGCTGCATTATAACACTTTTAGGGTTACATCACCAGTTTGAGTGTCTCCAGATCCCCATGTCCTTTTTTTCTCATCAACTTGTTAGTTTCTCTTCTGCGGTCTCTCTCCATTCTACTTGAAGTTGCAAATCATTCATGTATGCAACATACATGTATGGAACACATTGGGTAGCTCTGTGAGTTGTGCTACATCATGGATTTTCTCCTGTTTTTCCCTACTTATTCCTCCAGCGTGTTTTTTCACTATTCACTCCTATTAAGCGTGGTTCTACTTCAGAAAATCCCATGGGTTAGTCTGGGAAAGACTGACTTCATGAGAGGGTGCATGCAGGACAATCATGTCCCTAGAACCCACCAGATTGCCTTTTCCTCGCTTGCTCTCTCTCTCATTCTCTCTGCTTCTTTGTTTCTCTTTCTGGCCCTGAGGTTCTCAATATTGGAGATGTCAATGTAGTTTGAAAAATCACCCCCCTAGTTTCATAAGATACTCTAATCTATTTCATCTCCCCAAACCCTGTAAGATACCTCTCTTACAGCTAGAAGTAGCTGCAGAATTTGTCAGAAATGTTTGGGGGCTTTTATGTTTTCTTATAAAAACCTTATGACTCACATCATAAGGCTGATGTACAAGACTGTCAGACTGATTTCAGTTTTGATCTCTTTCCTTCCCGCCCTGTCACTGTCACACTAATGACTGTTAAAATGCTCCCAAAGACAGGCAAATAAGAAAACAAAGACAAGAGCCAGAAGATTGCAAGCTCCCAAATGAGTAAATATTGCCCATATTTGAGAAAAATCATATTGGGTTAGTTTCTAAATGTTTAAGCATTATGAAAATATCCAGAGGGGAAAAGAAAAGATAACCTTTGACCATAGGAATGAGATACTCTGTTCATGATGTCACTCCCCAGTTACTGCAATTTTTAAAGATTAACACTTTCCTTTCTAGGTTTGTTTTACTTCAGAATGGCCACAAATAGTATTGACCTGACCATGAAACAGACATCTTATGCATTATATATTATAATATCAAGGACAAAATCTTAACTTTTTCAAAATCATTTTTAAAGAAGTCAGAAAAATATTCTGTTCCTGTTTTTGCTTGTGTTGGAAGTTACTAACAAAAGAATACATTTCTCAATTTACATGTATTTGGCATGTAAAATCTTCCCACTGTATCCCCCTGAGCTGTTCACAGCAGCCTAATAACTATACTGCCTGGGCCAGGGGTCAACATCAGTAGGCTTCTCCTTAGGCATTATCATTGTCATCATCATCATCAAACAGCCACCATTCACTGAAGTCTTCTATATCCTGGGGGCTTTTTAAAATACATCTCGTTTATTATCTAACAGCCTTGTCAAGTAGGTATTATTATCCCTTTTCCAAAGAAAACAGAAGTGTAACAAGATTAAGAAATTTTCCCAGGGTCTTATACCTAATAATTGTTAAAGCCAGAATTTGAAATAGGGCGTGTCTGCTTGCAAATTTGATAACACTATGTTGCCTTCATGATGGATATGATGGTAAAACTCCTTAAATTGGTCAAAATCACTAGCTCAGAGAAAATTGTTATAATTATACAGGGTGAAAAAATTGCGGCTTTTTATCAAGAGTGTGAAATGATTGTGTGACTTTTTCCTGATGATCAGACAGGCATGAAAATTATGCTTCCCTTAATTTGAAGTTATGATAAGAAAGCATTTTAGAATTTACAACAAACTCTTCCATCTGAGCTTGATTTAAGAGGGCGGGCCCCGCATTGTTAATTTCATTTTACAAAAAAGGAAGTTGAACCTCAGTGAGGCAGGATATTTAGTGGAATAAGGCCTCGACTCTGAGTCTTTTAAGTTCTAGTTATTTGCTCTTTTCAATATTTTTAAGGAAGCCCATGTTTACGAATGACGAGAGAAGGCTCCCTGGATTTTGCTCCATTGCTTTGAAAGAGAAAGAGAGCACTATAAATCAATTTGAAATATCCACGGGGAGCTCCATTCATTAAGTGGTATTAATGAGCACTGGAAGAAACTAGCTCTGTGCTATGTTATACAATGTGAATATAAAAAGCATGAAATAAGAAAGAGAAGGAGGAATTGATAAGTAATGAAAAGACTAAAAAACATAATCAAGAGATTTGATCAGAGTTTGAACAGGACTTTGCCTAAGCATTCTCAGAAGTCCGTTACATGTGCCAATTTCTTTGTTACACTTTATCTTCCAGCATAATCTAGATATGTTCCAAACATTTGTTCCTGAAACATGTCATGAATCAAATCTGCTAATGCTGTAATATGCATTGTTGATTTTAAAAATTCTAATTCATTTTTTAAACCGGCAAAGTAACATAATTTAAGACATGATTAATATAAAGTGGGAAAAATAATCAAAATCTACATGGGGGAAAGAGAACTGTCTTACAGAGAGAACTCACCCCCCAAATTAGAGGGCTTTTTTTGTTTGGATACTAACTTAAAACCTTCCAGGTACTTAATTTCTAGTCATCCTTAGGCTGAGCCAATAAATGTATATAGCTAAGTAGATTTTGCTAATATAGCTACTCATATATTTCACACTGGACTGTTGGTTAAAACCAGGAAGTACAAAAACACTGAAACAGAATGAGAAGCATAAACCCAATGAAAAGTTAATGAGCATCATAAAAACAGTAATAACTTTTCAGGGGAAAGTAATGAATTAATTTGTTTTTGACACAATAGAAGCACTCTTGATGGAGAAAGATATGAAAAGTTCTGGTTGTTGAAACAAAAGACCCAAGACCAACCAACCAACCAACCAACCAACAAGCTCTGAAACAATTATATTTGATGAGCAGGCTTCAGTAAAATCCTTTCTGCTGGATGACATAAAAACCTCCAGTGACTCAAAAGTTCTCATTAAAACATAAAACATCATAATATGCCTAAGGTGAGTAGATCTTTTGTGGATGTCCCTGGAAGTTAACCCAAAGATGAAGTAGAATCAGCCCAGGAAGGTAAAGATCATGTTGACAATGTCTTAGTATCTTAGTGAAATTCTGGGGGCCTGTGAACCCCAATTTGAGAATCATTGCTCTACATAGTAGCTTTGCACAAAAACAGAAACGCAAGAACAATAAAGTATTTGAGCTGTAGTACCGGCTGAGATATGGTAAATGTGTCGGCCCCTGTCTTCGAGCATCCTTCACAGGTACCATCCATGCCCTATATCCCACCAACATTTTTCTAGGATGTTCTAATTCAGATACAATCTGCATCAAAATCAGTTGTTGACCAACTCTGAGGATTATTCATTAACAGTATTGGTTTTGGTGCATTTTGGGTTTGATGAAGGTGTCAGGGCCCTTTACTAAAGAGAAGAAGAGATTATTGAGGATATTTTAAATGTATTTGAAACAATTAACCAAATGCTTAAATGGTTGCAGTTGGGTTAATTAGGTTTAGAGTTTCTTAAATGACATATTTTCATTGCCATTTAAGAAAACATTTATTCATCTTGACATTACATTAAAAATCTACTTATTAAATAAAACAAGAAACTAATAAAAAGGAGAACAATTCTTTAATTGGCTAAAAAAAAAACAAGCTACTTCATATCAGAAATATTTTTGTGGTATTTTCATTTCATCAAAATTTTAAAAACTGTCCAACTCTTGTTTAGGGATGGTTTCACAGTTTTTTGTTCCTTCTTCCTCTAGTTGAGCATAATGATATCTTTCTGCCTCTCTGAATTATAGCACTTCTACTTCAATATTACTTTGTTTCAAGAAAAAATACAATTTTCATAAGGAATTTAGATTTGTAAGAAATGAAGGTAGACAAATATTACTATCAGTCCAAGACCTACCATTTGATTACATTTAATCATTGATTTCAAGGATAAAGAATCCCGACTGAAGGCAACCATTTTTCAATTTGTGAAGGGGAAATCACGCTAGTCACTAAGTACAACACAACCATCATACTTGTAATCTATACACTATGATAACATAAGATGAACATGGTTAATTTTTTTAAGATACTAAATACTAAGGTGATATTTTGCTTTTGCTTTTTCAATACAACCTGAAGTTTACTGAAACTTGAAACTTATATACTGGTTATATACACATTGATAAAATGAATCTATTTTTGTAATCCTCAAATAAAAAGCCAATGAATCCAGATTATATGTTAAAAACCCTCATATGTTGCCAGAGCCCACACTAGAATAAAGAAAACAATGTACTTCTGAATGCAACCAATTTTTCTTCAGACATCTTTTTTCTAGATTGAGATATAATTGATGTATTCATATATGTATACATATTCAGTATATGTATATAGTGCAAAATGACCACCACAGTAAGGTTAAGTAACACAGCCACCAGTTCAGATAGTTACCCTGTGCGTGTGTGTGTGTGAGTGTGCATGTGTGGGGTGAGAACTGAGACCCACTCTCTTGGTAACTTTTAGTAAGACAATGCAGTATTATTAACCAGACTCATCAAGCTGTACATTAACAGGATCTTTTTCTAACTCCCCTGTAAAATTATTTCAGAATCTCTTTGATCTGTATCCATAAGTACATATGAAATACTTTATTATTTTTATTCCACTCATATAAAATAAGTTACATTTAACTTCCCATAATACCTAAGTTCATATCATGTTCATAGTCTTTAAAATATCAAAACATTTACTTACCCAAGATTTTATCTATTAGAACACTGCAGGAGGGGCACCTGGGTGGTTCAGTCTCTTAAGCGCCTGACTTCAGCTCAGGTCATGATCTCATGGTTTGTGAGTTCAAGCCCCACATCAGTCTGTGTGCTGACAGCTCAGAGCCTGGAGCCTGCTTCGGATTCTGTGTCTCTCCCTCACTCTGCCCCTCCCCACTCACACTCTGTTTCTCTCTCTCTCTCTCTCAAAAATAAACAAACATTAAAAAAAGGATACCGTAGGAAATTATGAAAAATATAAGATTCAAATAGCAATATAATAGCTATTATATCATCTCCCTCTACAGAGTAGTATTAAAAACCTACCCTAGTATATGTGTCTTAATTTTTGGTTCCATGGTCAAGTGACATGGAGACCTGAATCAATTAACCTAACATTCTATCCTCATCCGTAATTTTACCATAAAAGAAAAATGTCATAACACTGGTCTACTTTAACTGTGCTGCATAACTGCTTTCTTCTTGTCCATGTTGAGTATGGCATATAAAGTAAGAGTATTTTCATTTTGCATACCATAATATCTTACTATAATTAGTCATTTAAGGCAAATTTTTTTCAAAGCTAATGTGGAAGATCTAAAACTACCATAGCCCTTCCTCCCCACAAAAAAAGTATCATTTCTACTTCAAAGTCAGGTTTTTTAAAATTCTTCCTTTAGTCAAATCTTTGGGTGAGAATTTAGATCCGGATGTTCAAAGATGGCCCTTCATATCTTAAAATGGTGAGTTTGTATTTGCTTAATCTAAGAAAGTCTCTTTCACTAGATAATTCACAGAACACCTCAAACTAGAACTTATTCTCTTGCATGACAGAATGTAAAGCAAAGCTCTCAACTCAAACTCTAAATGACCTTCAGCAATTGGGTGACCTTGACAATTTATTTATGTTTTTTTCTTGTTCAATATCCTCGTCTCCCAAATAGAGGTAATGGAAAATGAAATATAATAAAATAAAATAAGAGATAATGGTCACACTTACTGCTTAGGATTACTTTTAGGATTGATTATCTAATACAATGTACAAAAAGTATTTATCAAAGTGACTTGCCTAAAGGAATACTTAATGCTAGTTATTTTAAAATAGTAATACTAAATATGAGTTTAATAAGACTAGTAATGACAAATTTAAATTCTGTGAATGAGTCTTATTAAATAGTGCACTGCAATGCATTAGTTGAAGTCAGCCCTCTTTTTATATTTTAAAGTAAATTTCCAGAGATCGTAATGCATTTACTCTTTAATAGCTCTTTGATAACAAAAACTGCCATTCAAACTTAAAATCTAAGGCAGTAGAAAAGACTGAACAGATCCAGAACGGACTTTGTACATTATTTCATACAATCTCCATGTCTTTCACTTATAAGAAAACTAAAACCTCAAGAGGTAAAGTGACTTCTTAACAATGAAAGGCTAGAATGCAGCCACTAGGTGTTGTACAGCATGGAGCCAAAGCTAGGGCCTGAAGGCCAGTTCAGAATGCTTGTCAAAACATCAAACTGGGGAGCCTGGGTGGCTCAGTCGGTGAAGCATCCAACTTCAGCTCAGGTCATGATCTCACGGTTCATGGGTTTGAGCCCCACGTCAGGCTCTGTGGACAGCCTGGAGCCTGTCTTCGGATCCTGTGACTCCTTCTGTCTCTACCCTCCCCTGCTCACGCTGTCTCTCTCTCTCTCTCTCTCTCTCTCTGTCTCTCTCTCTCTCTCTCTCTCTCTCTCTCTCTCTCTCAAAAACAAATAAAAACATTAAAATAAAAAAATCAAACTTTCTTCTGATGTCAGATGCTTTTCATTTCAAGGTCACTTGTTCAATATATTTCAAAAATGAAAAAGCATAAGACATGATACATATTAAGACACAGCTAGATGTAAATAAGAAACTATTTTGTCCCTAGAAAATATTTACCTTAAAAATAAATATCAACAGTTTAAATTATGTAGAATATGCTTTACTATTTGTCTTCAAGTTATCTTTACATAATCTTATTTTATTCCTCACTCTACCTTGTAAGGGAGGAAGAATATATCTTATCAACTGCATTTTAAAGAAGAAATTGAGGGGTGCCTGGGTGGCTCAGTCAGTTAAGTGTCTGACTTTAGCTCAGGTCATGATCTCACAGCTCGTGGGTTCAAACCCCGTGTCGGGCTCTGTGCTGAGAGTTCAGAGCCTGGAGCCTGCTTTGGATTCTGTGTCTCCCTCTCTGTTTCTGCCTCCTCCTCCACTCGCTCTGTCTCTCTCTCTTTAAAAAAAAAAGAAGACATTGAGACTCAGAGAAGTTCAATTTCACAGCTAGTGATGGGTAAGACAAAAATCAGGTCTTTGGACTCTTGCTCAAGAGTTTTCCTCAGTTTTTGCATTATGGTGGTTTTCAGCCATAAAATTGATACTTTCCAGCCTTCATTAATAAATGTTAAATGTGTAAAAACAGAACCATCCAAATGAGTGAATTTTTGATACATAAATAAAATAAAGTATGCAGCCTAGGATATATGGTATTGAACTTGACCTCAGAGAAAAGGTCATGTTTAGCTTAATATATTAATTTACTATATAAATTGACCAAAGTTTTAAGCCTACAATGCACCCTTCAAAATAAACTTAAGTTTACCACCAACTAGGAAAAGAAAGATTAAAAATACCCCATGAAATAAAGTACCTAAATTTAAATCATTTATTTTTGAGAGAAAGGGAGAGTGGGAGGGGCAGAGAGATGGAGAAAGAATCCCAAATGGGCTCCACACTGTCAGCACAGAGTCCTATGTGGGGCTTGAACACAGGAACTATGAGATCATGACCTGAGCCCAAATCAAGAGTCAGACACTTAACAGACCTAGCCACTCAAGTGCTCCTACAGTACCTAAATTTAATCAGCTGTTTTTTAAGATTCAAAAAACCTTTCATGTTTGAATGCAACCTGTAGAAGATATCTTCAGATACCTTTAGTTTTAAAATGACCTTCATTTTGGGAGTGCCAGGGTGGCTCAAGGGTTGAGCACCTAACTTCGGCTCAGGTCATAATCTCACTGTTCATGAGTTCAAGCCCTGCATGGGGCTCACTGCTGTCAACACAGAGCCTGCTTCGGATCCTCTGCCCCACCCCCTCTCTGCCCCTCCCTGGCTTGAGTTCTCCCTATCAAAAATAAAAATAAACCTTTAAATAAAATAAAATAACCTTCACTTTGAAGTGTCCCTTTAAAGCTCTAAGTGTTGCTGAGTAAAACAAAGCCTACTGACTGTACTTTAACACTACGATAGGTTCTGTTGATGTAACAGCATTATCAACTACCCTCCTAGTCAGATAATACCTTTCCCATGGCACTAGGGCAATAAAGATTTGCCTAAGCCATGCTGGCAGGACCGTAAATCCTTTCTGAGAAAAGCAGTTTACACCTTTGCCACTATCCTGCTGGGATGGACGCAGACCGGGGAGCCTAGGCAGAGGGCACACCCATCGCACCAGCCCTGGGCCGCAGTGTAGTGAGTCTGGAAACACAGGGAGCTGGCCCCACCTGTGCCTGGGGCTTCACAGCAGAGAAGGAGCGGAGTGTGACCAAGGTTAGAAGATGAGTTAGATCAGTTAGGTCTGCGGGCAACTCGCGTAGGAAAAAAAAGCACAGCATTTTAAAATCAGATGAATCTGAATTTGAATTCCCATTCCTCAATTTCTTTACCACCAGCATGACTTGAAGCAAGTAAATTACCTTCTCTATTTAATAGACATATGCCCTTAGGCAAGTTGCTTGACTTTCTACACCTCCATTTCCTCGTCTGTAAAATGGGATAGCGCCTCTTGGGGTTATGGTCAGTCAAATGAGTCAATATGTGTAAAGCCTGTAGAAGAATGTCTGGCAGACAGGAAGTCCTATTTAAGTGTTAGCTGTTCTGATATATTAATATCTGTGAGTCTTAGTTTCCTCATCTGGCAAAGAGGGATAAGAGAATATGCTTTGCAGAGTTGTTGTGAGGATTATGTGGAAATTCAATCCTTACTCCATACGTGGGACTATTACTCCAGTTTTTGTTATACTGCTACTTTATTGTTGTTCTCCATGCAAGTTAGTTTTGTGGGTTCAACTCTGGTACTCTTATGGTAACAGATTAAAAAAAAAAAGAAACCCTTGAGCTTGATCTTTCTCTAGTTGTAGGATGACAGGTTATGACACACGTCTAGAATTTAATCATAGAATCACCCGAGAATATATGATACTATTCCCAGATAGAGTAACTAAATCATTGAAATTGACTTTAAAAAGTCCTTTGTACGGGTGACAGAATAGAGCTATAGAATTCAGTGTCAGAAACACGCCTAGATTATAGTTTTAAGATCTCCAAGAATAATAAAGGTATGCCACAGAATGGTTCTTCAATATATACTCCTTGCATGTGCTGCTAATATTCATCCATGATAGTTTGTCAGAGTCAAAGTTGAACCCTCATTGTAGTCTCGGATAAGAGTATAAGACATTCTTTGGGTTGGACGAAATGAAAAGAGACATGGTGTGCAAATTTGCTGATTATT
Organism: Suricata suricatta; assembly: GCF_006229205.1. NCBI lineage: Eukaryota > Metazoa > Chordata > Mammalia > Carnivora > Herpestidae > Suricata > Suricata suricatta. The sequence continues at coordinate 86,777,803 of NC_043709.1, forward strand.
TCTCTACATGAGGCCAGCATCAACATGACCCAGGATGCAGCAATGATGTATCCCAGTGAGGGACCAAGACTACAGGAAGGCAAGTGAGGCACTCACCTTGGGTGCATAAACCTTAGTTATTAAGATAAAAAACACTAAAAATCAAAACTAATGCAATAATCCACGATGCACAAAATCCCAGAAGTTTAAGTAAAATCAGTAACTTTGTTTTCGATGGCTTCTTTACATATTACCTGAAATACAGTTGCTTCAAACAACATCAATTTATTAATGTGTCAGAGTCTGACACTGATCTAAAAATAAAAGGTCAGCAGAGTATGTTCCTTCTTGAAGGCTCTAGAGGAGAATCAATGTCTCCACTTTTCTATCTTCTAGAGGTGGCCTGCTTTCCTTCACATATGGTCCCTCTGCTCCATTTTTAAAGCCAGCAAGGGTAGGTTGAGACCTTCTCACAATACATTTTTGTGACCTGTCTCCCTCTCCACTTGAAAAAAAGTTTTTTAATGTTTTTTTAATTTATTTTTGAGAGACAGACAGCGTGAGCAGGGGAGGGTCAGAGAGAGAGGGAGACACAGAATCTGAAGCAGGCTCCAGGCTCTGAGCTAGCTGTCAGCACAGAGCCTGATGTGGGGCTCAAACCCATGAACCGTGAGATCATGACCTGAGCCGAAGCCTGACGTTTAACGGACTGAGCCACCCAGGCGCCTCTCCCTCTCCACTTTTAAGGACCCTTATGACTACATTGGACCCACCCAGATAACCCAATAAAATCTCCCCATTTCAAGGCCCTTTACTTAATTACATTTGCAAAGTCCCTTTTGCTATGTGAGGTAACATGTTCACAGATTCCAGGAATTGGGTCTTGGAAACACTTGGTGGCCATTTTTCTGCTTAATATGGACGAGATCTGACCCTGACTCATTGTCCACACTCTAATTCAAGCCCTGCTACTTTGTGAATTGACCAATTGTGTTTATTCTAGTCCAGAATTGCTGAACTGGTAGCACTCTATTCACAATATCCTTATGAAACCTGAGGTGTCACCAGACAAAGCTGTTTTGAAGGTGGCCCAGAAACAAACAGTAATCAAAAAATTGCAAAACAAGCATGATAAACAATTTGTTCATATGTAAAAACAGAAGTGCTTTAGTATTTGGAAGCTGTTGAAAAGTTAAAACTCATCTCTAAAGCATTAATGGTTTTTTTTCTGTATAGTAAATAACATATTCCATTATTCTAAAAGTTGTACACTATTATTTTTATATTACCTTTGACTTACTTTAAGTACTGCAAATGTTTCAGTTGAGAGTTATAATTATTTGCTTTAAGTTCTTAGCTAGGTTAAAGCACTATACTTTTCTTTTACTGAACCCTGGATGCTCTAGAATTGTTTTCTGCTCATGTCAAATGAGCTTTCTGTTACCATTCTTGGTAACTCTGAGCATAGATGCCTTCTCTGCACTCATGTTGGATTTTTTTTTTTCTATCTTGATCTTCCCTCGTGTTTGTGAGTTCCTTAGTGCAGGGACTATCATTCATCATTTGGCACAAAATAGATGTTAGACATTTTTGCAAATGTTATGGGCTTGGATTTCCAAAACAGCTCAAATAATTGAGTACTGTCTTCATGTATTATGTCCCAGTCAGGGGGAATGACCTGCCTAAAATCACTCCGGATATGAGCCCAGTTCCACCATGCTGCTGCTCTTTTTCCCTACCCCACAGCAGTTCATCACTACTGAGGGCATGACTGTGAATATCCAAATACAAGCTTCAATTGGGAGACATTCCCATGGGTTGCAGACCATTTACCTCTTCTTAGGAGTCTTTGAAAAGGATGAGACATTGAGACACACACTGCTCAGGGCATAGCACATCAACGGAAACCTCATTTTCACATACACAAAAAAGGCTACTAACAAAAGTAATCACTAAAAACATTGTTAGAAAATTGAATGGGACAATTCCCAAACATGTATTAACTCCCCTATTTCTGATGAAAGAAAACAAATTTTGCTTGCTATCAAAGCCTTCAGGAAAGCTGAGGCAAAGGCATCTGCTTCATTAGTAGTATCCTTGCCAGGAGGGCCAATTAAATTAAAATGGTCTCTTTTCCTCCAACAGATTTGTGTCCAAACACATTACACAAGTTACACTCAGAAAATTTACTGCTAGGAGACCATTTATGCTCATTAATCCTAGAGTTCTTTTGTAATCTGTGTCTACAAAGGAAATTCCCATTGTTGCCCTAAATTATCGGACACTTTTATTTGTATATGCAAGAAGCAAATTCTTCTTCTTCTTCATGCCTTTAGCCAAGGGAGCCAGGGCCAGCACCAAGGTCAGCAGGTACAGCTTCCAGCACCCTCTCGGGGCAGGCTGCAGCATCCAGAGAAGAGCCTGCAGTAATCACTTCAAGGGCAGGATACCATGGCCCTCCCTGCACAGCACTTGCCAGCAGCCTTACACCGCCATATGGGGGTCAGTGAAAGATCTAGGGCCGCGGGCCTTTCTGCCAAAACTGAGTTCACCCCGGGGTGTGCATCGCTCCACAGGGCAAGTGTGATTCTATACAAACAGTCGTCACACGCCCCCTGATGTAGCTGATCCTCATTTCCCCCAATAGTCCTCCTCTCATTGTGGCCTTCATGACCCAGATCCTGACAACAAACTAGTCAAATGCCATCGTGGCAAAATGCCATCTCATAAACACTATGAATAACAAAACAAAACAAAGACCATTTGCTTTAGAGAACTTTGTAGTGAAGATGTTAACAAATTATAACATCCCATTTACCTATGCAGAACTTGCTTAATAAGCTTTCCTCCATAAACAAACACATTAAGAAACTGGTCTTTCTATTTAAATAAAAACAACAACAAGAAAAGACCTAGCCTTTCTGAAAAATATTCTTCTTCCAATAGGAATCAGGAGACACAAATATAAATTTGCAACCAACTGAGCCAACATTTCTCAAATTCACTTAATCATCGGAACCATTTGGAAACTTCTAAAAGTATAGATTCTTGGTCTTCTACCTAAGTCTAATCAATCAGAATTACTTAGGGAATTGCCCGAGGATTGGCTTTGCCAGGATGAGGATCATTTATTGGACAAAAATTAGGCAAATCTTTTTTATGTTGTATAATAAGCACAGTTTTACACTGGCCCCTCTAGCTAATTTAAAGATGAGATGACACAAAGCTCATATTCTGGAAGGATTTGAAATTTAGTAGAAGAAATAAAATGAGTAAAGAATTACATAATAATGCAAAATATGACAACTCATGAGAGCATGGTGTCAAAATAGACCTAGTAGTCTAAAGAAAGGAGTAGTTACATCAGGTGAGGGGAATAAGTAATACAAGCTTTAAAGAATGTATTTCATTTGAGATAGACATCACAAAGGTTATAATCTTGATGGGAATCAGAAAATGCAAAGGCACAGAGAAATAAAACCCCACTATATGAGTGAGGAAAAGTGAGTGGTGATGTTTGACTACAGTACAGGGAGTAGCTGGAGCAAATGCTGGAAATTCACACAGGTGCCCAACGGACACTGTTGAGTGTTTGGCAGTGTCGTGTATATTTAATTTCATGAGAGATGGGGCCTGTGAACTAAGACTTAGAGTCAGCTGGTGACAATGTGCTCCACACGGCACTATAGCCAGAGCCCTCATAGAAAAGAGGAGGGCTTTAACACTTAGTGAAATTGATTCTGGGGTCTGAAAAATATCAGATAACCAGGTCTTAAAAATCAAACCAGATCCTTCATTTAGCTCCATCTATCAATCTGTTTCCTAATATGTAATTTCTGCATGGATAATAAAACTGCATGCAAATTTTAGCCATTCAAAAAACTCAAAATATCAAACTATTTGGGGATTTGGGCAACATAAACTCACTCTAAATTAAGTCATATAGTGATGTGTACTGCTCACCAATAGAGGCACCTAAATCCACAGGAGTCAAACAGATTTTTCTATCTTTCTGTCTACAGTTAACATGCTCCGAGGAAAACAAAATGATCTTTTCCAGGCATATCTGCAGCACAGAAAAATGAGTGATCATTTTGCATATTTATGTAAATATTAATCAACAGCTTTTGATAAAGAAAAATACAGCATATGCTTAAGCAAACAACCACATATGTTTTTGAAAAATATTTTAAATACAAGCAGCTTTGCGGAAATTCTCAAGAATTATTCCAAACGTTAGCAATTATATTCTCAAAGGAAAAAATTGGTCTCTATAAATGAAATAAATGCAGGGATTTTTTTTTTAGTACTTGTGATTGTGCAACACAGATGTCAAGATATGTTTACACCAAGAGTTGGGAAATTAACACAATGCTAGGGGCATGGACCCAAAAGAAATCAAGAGCTAAGTAGAAAAAAAAAAGGTTGGAAAACAATCTGGGCATTATTTTCTTCTTTCTATTTCCTTTCTATGTGAGTGTATCGAACCATTGCTTCCATGAGAGCTTAATGTTGCTTGGACAGCTCTATACTGAAAAATAGGGAAGAAACAGGGAATAATAATAATTACCATTTGTTAAGCATCTATTCTGTGCTAGAACATCTGCTAGACTCTTTTCGTTTGTTATCCTGTGAAATAGGGAACTCTTGTTATCCAGAGAGAGATTAAAGAAATTCTTCAAGGTTATTGAACCAGTAATCATAGTGCCTAATTCATTGGGCTATTATGAGGGTTAAAATGGGTTAAAGCATTGGAAGTATTTAAAACAGCATTTGGCATGTAGCAAGTAAATACAAGCCATTATTATTATATCATGAGAAGACCAATATCTATCTCAGTTTCTTTGAAATATAATTTACTACAGTAAAATATTTTCCATTACAATATTCTTGTTATATTCCTGGTGTTATTGATTCATAGACGCACCGTTTCTCAGTAATTTTATATTTATAATCGCCATTAAAATCTAAAATTCGGTTAACGGATATTAGAGCAAAAGTATGTAGAAGGAAATCCTCCCTGTGATTTACTGGTAGAGTAAATAAATCATAAAATCCCGTTTACAGGTTCCACCTGCTTTATCTGTATGGTTGTGTGGTGTGTGCCCAATCGCACAGACAAATTTGTGGGATATCTCTGTCTTTGCATGTTTAAAAGTATCACAGCCGGGGTGCCTGAATGGCTCGGTGAGTTAGGCATCCAACTTTCTGTTCTAATTTCTAAAATTTATATACAATGTTGGTAGATATCATCCCCCCAATTCAAAAGATCTCTGGGGAATTTCAATAACTTTTAAAATTGTAAAAAAAAAAAAAAATGTAAAAGCTTTCTGAGACAAAAACGTTGAGAAGTGCTGTTGCAGGTCCTATTGTACCTCGTGTGGATAAACCGAATCTTGGCTCTACCTAGTCATCGTAGTACCGTAGCTAACCGAGGTGAGGTGTGAATGTGTGTGTGTGTCTTGTGCATGCCTGGTGTGCGTGCATGTGAAGCAAAGGTGGAAATTACTCATGGTATTCCAGTATACAGTGCTCCATGTGTTTAATGTTCTGCCTTCTTCTCATAGCCTTTGAGGTAAGCACTATTATTATCTGCATTTGGCAGATGAGGAAATTAAGACATAAATAGGAAATGCGCTTTCAATTAAAGTATAAACAAAGAGGCAATGCAACAGATGTAACAGGCAGAGGCTATCTTCATACAGAAAGGAAATATTCCCGTATTGAATAGAAAAATTAAGGCGAATGGAATGACTGAGATTGAGCAAATCTCAGAGTAAACAAACCATCAAACACAATTACTCCACTTATTTGGTCTTGAGAAATTGTTTCTCCCAGTCCACATGTAGAGATACGGATAGATGATCTACTTCTCCCCATGTGTGTGAGGATCAAAACAAATGCATGTATTCATAGAAACTCTCTTCAAGCTGTGAAGTCCAGAAGTAATAACTAAGTCATACTGTGTATGTTCAGAGAGCACCATAATCATGCATAAATAATTATTATTATTTTGAGGTTTAGAATGACTTTCTATTAGTTTGATAATTTCTTAATGCCAAGTATATTATTTTTAGTGGGGTTTTTTTTGTCTTTCCACCTCGGACTCTTAGTTCAGTTAGTTTGAAATCATGATCTGTGTTAAGCTAATTGTTGGCATTGTGTTTGAATAGTCTTGTTAATTATTATTATTGTCATAAATATTACAACTATATGCTTTGTAATGGATAGAGAAAACCCTAATCATGAAACTTTAGAGAAAACCAGGATACCTCTTGTAGAGTATCATGACAGACTAGGGGGGAAAACGCTATTTCCCTTGTAGTTTGTTGACTTGAGGATTATTTTATAAAATATAATTGGCCAAAGATTACCTTACTTTTACTTGTGTGTATGTGTGTGTGTGTGTGTGTAAGCACCAAAAATCTGTTTACAAATGAAGTGTCACCAAACCATCCTCAAGCTTTGACCAGGAAACATTCATCCTACCGTATCTGGCAGCAACCACAGCAGGGGTGACTGTGTTATCAATCTTGGCATTGAGCTAACACCAGAGCTAGTCTGAAACCTGCTCAAGAGAACTCATGTAACTCTCAAAGCTGATGCTAGTTGGTTTTAGTTTAGACAGTCAAAAAAAATGGAAGCTTCTTGCATTTCTAACACTAGCTGTATGATTAAAGGCAAATATCTCCAATCTCTGTTCCTCTATCAAATATGGTTAATAATAAAGTTTATCAAAGAATACAATCTTTATTTCTGTAAAAAAAAAGTGAACATTACAGAAATATGATGTATTAAAATCCTTAAGTAATTTGTCTCATTCCCATGAATGGATGTATTTAAGAAAAGAGGTCCACTATGAAACCAGCCTTGTTTTGTCTCTGACGTTCAAAACCATCAAGAAGACAAAATGTGAAACAAGTAGAAAACAATATAAAGCAATCAATGAAAAATAGGACTGGAGGTATGATACAAATCAAGAACTATAGTAATTTAGAGAAGGAAAATCAATTAGGCTGGAGAAACCTGAACTCTAGCATTAAAAGAAGAAAGATAAAGAAAAGCTCTGATGCAGAAATGTAAAACAGTTTGCTTAATTCTTTCTTTCCAGGTATTACGTCCTTCTGTTCATGTATGGAAAAAGGAAGAGAACTTCTTTGTGCTCCATATTCTCTTCTGAAGTCAAGTTTATGCTCAGTGAGAGAGACATAAGGCACGTGAACACTGAATATAATACATTACACCAAAACTTTATTCCTGAGAAAATATTTCAAAGTCCACGTGAACCATATGCATCTAGTGTCACCAGAAATTGGAGAATGTGAAATACAGAATTCTCCTTCCTTAAGACAAATCCTTGTAGTTTCCTTCCTCTAAAAACAGCCTTCCTTCTTTCTTCCCAAACATGGCCTCCTATGGTAAAATTGGAAACCATCTTACTTGAATTTATGCACAAGATACACTTCCATATATAAAAACACAAAAGTGACTTCTTGATGTAGTCAATCGAAAGGAATGAAATCTTGCCTATTGCTGCAACATGGATGGAACTAGAGCGTATTATGATAAGCAAAATTAGCCAGAGAAAGACAACTATCATATGACTTCATTTGTATGTAGAATTTAAGATACAAAACAGATGACCATAAGGGAAGGGACACAAAAATAATATAAAAACAGGGAGGGGTACAAAACATAAGAGACTTTTAAAAAATTTTAAGTGTTTATTTTTGAGAGGGAAATGGAGCATGAGAAGAGGAGGGGCAGAGGGGGCGGGAGACAAAGAGACTGAAGCAGGCTCTAGGCTCTAGCTGTCAGCTGAGCCCAATGAGGAGCTTGAAACTATGAACTATCAGATCATGACCTAATCCTAAGTTGGACACTTAATCAACTGAGCCACTCAGGCACCCCCATAAGAGACTCTTAAATACAGAGAACTGAGGGTTGCTGGAGGGGTTGTGGGTGGGGTGATGGGCTAAATGGGTAGGGGGTATTAAGGAGGACACTTGTTGGGATGAGCACTGGGTATTATACACAGGAGATGAATCACTGGATTCTACTCCTGAAATCATTATTGCACTATATGCTAACTTGGGTATAAATTAAAAAAATATTTTAAACAGTAAGAATTAAACAGATAACAGGATACTGTGAATAAATTTATGGCAATAAATTTGGGGAAAAAAGTGACTTCTTGAACTAAACACAAATGCACACAGTGATAAATAGTTTTAGAGGGTATTTTAGATAAAAACATGAAAAAAACTTCATATGAGGTTATTTTCCAGAATAGTGAAGGTAAAAAATATTTCAAAGCAATATCTGACATGAAAGACTTTAATAATTCTGCATACACTTCCTTAAAAACATATTTCATAATAATACCTAAAAATGTACAGAAGTAAGACTTACCTACTGAAAACCTAATGAACATTTGACTTTTTCTAAGTAGAGTAGTGAATTGTGGAATTTCTACTCAATCTCTGCTGCTTTATTTCAGGATTCCTGCAAGAAAAGAAAATACTCTTGTGGTCCTCAGGCCTAGGAATGTGTGAACCTGGGATTTCTGCAGGCATTCGTGATGTCAGCCTTAGATTGCATTCTCCATGTTCTACATAACCACTGTAGCTTCTAAGTATTATGTCTTACATCTTTAAACATGTACTATACAAAACATTAAAGAATAAGTCTTAAAAGCATTATATGGTATTTATACAAGATGACTTCCATATAGAAAAAAAAATGTATAGCATGGTATGTAATCACAATTACATAGCCATGAAGAGCATTTATGTAGATTTACTCTGGTCTTACTATTAAGGTAAAAGCTTTTCAAAGGAGGTAGAGATCCCTAAAACAGTGATGTGCACTGCTGATCAGTTGATTCATTCAACCATCCAGGAAGCACTTATTGAGGGCTTACCTGGTGCGAGGTACTAATAAAACATGAGTTAATAAGATACAATCCCTTTTTCAACTCACGGTATAGTGGGAGTGGCAAACAACTTTAAAGCAGTTAGAGAAAACATACCAGATGCATATTCCAAGCACTGTAGGGTGACAAAGGAAGCAGCAGCCAACTAGGCCCACATGTCAGGAGTGACAGTGGGACAGAGCCTTGCAAAAAAAAAGAAAGAAAAAAAGAACTTAATTAACAGTAGACTCCTCATGAGGGACAGTTAATGCAAGCAAATGAAGCAACACATGTAAATACATGGGGACATGAAAGAGCAGTACATGTGGTTTCACAGGCCTGGTACACAGATCACTTAACAGGGAAGGAACAGGGCAAAGCTGGGAAGAGAAGCAGAGTCAGATCATGCATGCTGTCTTAAAGAAATCCAGATTGCTTCCCGAAGGCAACGGGAGTGACCTCATCAGATCTGTGGTTTAGAAAGAGAACTTGTGGAAGCATCAAGAGTGATTTGGTTGGACTAAGAGATTATTATAATTTGGAATATTATATATGCCACTTCCTTGATGGAAAAACAAGCAAGTGAGTTCTGAGGCTGACTGTAGTTAACATCCATGGCAGACGGTACTACTTGCCTATGTAACATCCATTTCTCCTTTCATCACTACCTACAGAATTACAATATTCTTTGGGATGGCAAAGTGCTAAACAAAAAATGTTCATCCTTCAAAGACAGACTTGAAGCTAAAGCCACATGATCATAGTTCTGTTCTCTTACATCTAGTGAGAAGGGTAAGAGGAAGTCCAGGGGGAAGGGTAAAATCTGTTTTTTCCCTAATTCAAAAGGAAAACACACAGTTAACACATGCATTTCCACTCAACCTCATCCCCAGCTTCTGCCTGTAACAGAAACATGATACCTAGAGATGGAGCAAGCATTTGTGAACATCAGGATAAAGCCATACATAAAGGACAGTAGCCTGGAAGTGAAAAGGAATCTGGGTCCTTGATGGTTCCTTCAAGCTCCTGTCCCACGCTGAGCTGCCTAACTCTAGATTTCTTCCAACATGTAAAAAAAAGTTCTATTTAGTAAGGCACTAGAATCAGATTTCTCTTATATATAGTTAAATGTAATATTAACTGACTCAGCAACAAAGGAAAATGTATGGGTAAGAGTGAAAATAATCTAAAAACAAGAACAAAAACAAATAAAAATGACACAAAATAAATAAAAAACACTAAACAGTAACAAAGAAAAGAGAATCTTTATCAAGACAAAGAATGAATCAGAAAGACCCTCTAAGCTTTTTATTGAGGCTTATATCTCCAAAAACATCAACCTTTGTCTTTATCAATCTCATATATTGACTTCTTAAAAGTTTAAACCCATGACCTAATTCCACCTGTTCCACCTCACCTTTTTTTTCCTTTAATTTCCTCGGATCAATGCAGGATTAAGAGTAAAGCAGACCTTGCAGTTATGGATGACCTCTGCTGTAACCTGAAATCATAAGCAAACAAATACCCAGATTGTTTGTCAGGTCCCCATGGCATCCTAAGCAATCATTTTCCTCTTAAACTGTTGGCTAGAAAAATACCTATTAAAATATCTTATTGTGGCAAATTACCTTTGGTAAAAAATTTTTAAAAACAACCCATAAAAATATATAACCATATTTGCTAGTTTGTTTTTTATAAAAGAACTGACTGAACATTAGCATTATCCTGGTTTGAAAGAAAAACATCTCATCAACACATAAATTATAAAGTACGCCAGCCCTACCAAGTGAGGCTTTGGAACCCAAACATAATGGATAGGTCACATCTTTTCAGTCATCATCCAGTTCCCATTGGCATTTCTGGGATTCTAGCCATAAAATGGAGGCTAACGTGTGGTTCTCAGTCATCCAGTGACCCTGCACATTAACAGGAACTGTTCTGATTCTATGTAGGTTCATGCTGACACATTGTGTTGTTCCAGGGAAGTAATTCCAAGCATTCACATCTGAAGCCAACATACATTACCACTCTGGCTGCCAGATGTTCTTGTGAGGAGCTGTCCCCCTTATGGCCCCATGAACCTTGATTAAAGTAGATGAAGGGCATTAAACTTACTTCATCATTCTAATATGGAATCGTGTTCTGGCCGTTGATTACAACGAGCCTCTGGTTGGAAAAAATAACTGTTACTGTACAAAAAGTTCTAAAACCTCAGTTGTGCTAACAGGCAGGCAATACAATTTAGCTAATTGATTTTAACTAATAATTGGTCAGCCTAACCTAGATGGACAAATACTTTGTGACATTACCTACTTTTGTTATGGGCCAAGAGTCAGTAATGTTACTTCTGAGAAGTTGGTTTTCTCTTGAATTAAGATGATAAATAATAAAAGAATCATTTCTATATAATATTGCAAAGTAGAAGACTCCGTAACACATTTTACCTCTACACAGCTGCATGTTCGTTTGATTGATCCCAGATGCTACCAAAAGGCAAAGCAAAAAGCAAAACTACATAGCATGTTTAAGCATCTTTTTTATTTATACCTGCATAATCAACTCAATGGTCAGAATACACATTTAAAAATAAGACTTACCATGAATACCATTAGTCAAGATCTATTAGAACTCAACATTTGGAATGATTAAATATGAAAAGTTTTATATTGAATCATGATGTTAGACTTTTTGCATATGGTATTAAAGGAGAGAATGGAGAAAGACAAAAATTAATATATAACTATATGTATATAGTTAGCCTTATTTTTTTTAACATCAAAAGCTGTGCCATCAAGTCTGAAACCTTCAGCAATTAGAAAGTTGACATTAGCATGGACTTGAAACTATATAAAGAAATTGAGATATTTAGTGGTAGACACAGGGTTTTTAGTGATACTTATACTAGATTTGATGAGAAAGAAATATAAGTTTAGTGGGATAGAAACAACTTGTCACTCTGTAATTTTATGGCAGGCATACCAAAAAGTTTCAATTCGAGTATCAGTTCCAATTGATTGCTACTATTTATCTGGAACATTATATTAAGAAAACTTTGGAGGTAGAGGCCAAGATCAAAAAGGAAGAATTCCATAATTGATTAGTAATATCTACCATGGATAGGAATGGGTAGAACATAAAAAATATATACCATCCTACCTATAGTATACCTAATTTAAATATAAAAACTACAGTTCTTTTTCATTTACTAAAGCCAAATAAATGAAGTGTTTTTAAAAATGTAAATATTCTAATTTTTTTTATCTTTTTTTTTTTTGAGAGAGAGAGAGAGAGTGAATGAGTCAGGGAGGGACAGAGAGACGCGGGGGCAGAAGATCCAAAGGGGGCTCTGCACTGACAGCAGAGAGCCAGATGCAGGGCTTTACCTCACAAACTGAGGTCACAACCTAGGCTGAATTTGGACACTCAACTGACTGAGCCACCCAGGTACTCCTAGATTTTTTTTTCCTTACTATCTACTTTACCACAGGTGCTGGAGCTTTTTTCCTCCATGCTACCACTTTCCAAACCATCTGATTTGTTTATTACTCTGACAATTATCCATTGTATCTTCCCCCAATGCATTGCTCTAACTTGAAGTAAGAAACAAGCAGAAGTTCATTTATCAATTAACTAGGACAGAATAAATGAGAATATATGAGAATAAATAGAGAATGTATCCTATATGTAGGAATAATACAAATAGATAATCAGTCATTTTATTAAATGTCAACTTAAGTTCTACTTAGCATCATATAAATTTCCCTAGTGAGATAGGTGAAAATCAGTAATATTCTAGACTATAGAACTATAACATATTCTATTTATCTCATTTACCTTCATAGGGTAGTTTTTCATCGTCAAGCACTATTCTTTTTTTTAATGTTTATTTACTTATTTTTGAGAAAGAGAAAGAGAATGAGTGGAAGAGGGGTAGAGAGAGAAGGAGGCTCCTCGCTGTCAGCACAGAGCCCGACTTGGGCTACAACCCATGAGATCATAACCTGAGCCAAAACCAAGAGTCTGACATTTTAACCGCTTAACCAACTGAGCCACCTAGGTGCCCCAGGTGCCTCTCACTGTCAACCACTATTCTAAGTATTAGGCAAAGGTAAAACAGTTATTGTGGTGTATTTTAAAATGCGCATAATTTGGGGGCACCTGGGTGGCTCAGTGCATTAAGCATCCAACTCTTTATTTCAGCTCAGGTCAGGATTCATAGTTAATAAGATTGAGACCTGTGTTAGGCTCTGTGCTCACAATGCAGAGCCTGCTTGGGATTCTCTCTCTCCCTTTGCCCCTCCCCTGCTCCCTCCTTCTCACTCACTCTCTCTCAATCTCAAAATAAATAAATAAACATTTAGAAACCAAAAATTGGGGCACCTGGGTGGCTCAGTCGGCATCTGGCTTTAGCTCAGGTCACGATCCCATGGTTCGTGAGTTCGAGCCCTGTGTCAGGCTCTGTGCTGACAGCTAGCTCAGACCCGGGAGCCTACTTCTGATTCTGTGCCTCCCTCTCTCTCTCTGACCCTCCCCTGCTCACCCTGTCTCTCTCCGTCTCTCAAAAATAAATAAAAGACATTAAAAAATGTTTGAAACCAAAAATTAATAAAATAAATATGATTTGGTCTCTGTCTTTTAAAAATTATGATTTGATAGAAAAGATCAAATATTCCACCTAAGTGATGACACAGGACAATTTAACATTCACAAAACAATGATGTACACAATTTGTGGCTGTACCAGAAATTGAGAAAAATCGCTTTTTAAATTAAGGACTTACTCCAAGTCCTTCAGTGAAATAAACTAAATCAGTGAATCAGGTATGAGATTACCCTAAAGCTGGAATGGAAAGGACTCTGAAAGTCCTTTGAAGAAAACATGAAAGGAGCCTGGAGTTCATATAAAGCATTCATCCTTCCATTCTGCCATAATAAACCTTACTGCTCTTCTGGACATCTGGATCCAAGGTTTGCTCATCAACTCACCATTCAAAAGAAAATAGTCATCAGTAAGATCTTCTAGATGACTATTATAAGTGGGAATAATGGAAATGTCCATAGTGAGCCAAGACCATGAATTTAAAGGAATTCATCAACAATTTACTGAAGTCTACTGCATGCAAGGCAGATTATAAGGGAGAGGAATACAAAGTTGATATAATTCCAACTTCTGTTCTCAATTTCCAGAATTTCAGGTCTCAAAGGGGAGGAAACAGCTTGCCAGAAAATGGTTGAAATGAATTTGAGCCTTTTCCTTATCACTTTCCTTTTCCTCCTCTTCCCCAAAGTAGGCCAACTGCGTAACATCATGGACGGTAGAGGGGAGCTCATGAAGACTTGTGGCAATGTGCTCATAGACACCTGAGGAAGTGAGAAATGGGAAAGGAGGGACCCAAGCAGAAGACAAATCTGTCTCAATCAGAGACAGTGTGCCTGCTGACATCTCAGGAGGCAAGGCACATGGAGCGGATGCCTAGAGGTGGAGAGGGTAGTAGTGTTGATAAATTGGTTACATTGAAAAAAGTAAATGATTAAGGATAACAAGAACCAGCTTTCTCATGGACAAATGTACTTCCATACCCAGAAAGAGGGAAGTCTAGAAAGAACCCTGAAGTGCTGCCTGGAACTAAGATTTATATGAGCTCATGTTTATATGGAAAAGAATAGTACATATGCTCTTCTATTCCCTAGCTTTACATACTGACAGGGCTGAGAGGCAATGGTATCCCACCAGCAATGAACACACTGCAAGCCCAGATTTTAGAATCAGTCCTTCCTGGAAAAATAATGATTCCAGAATCCAAGCAGGAAAAGTACAAGATAAGGCAGGAATATCTTTTGGGGACAGAAAGTGAAAAAGTTCTCAAAGAATAATGAGGACATGACAAAAAGACATAAGAGCTATCTTGAATAGGAGCCATATTTGGAATATATTTGAACGTCAACATCAAAGAAGACAGTAACAGAACACAAACCAGTGTTTGAGAGTCTATGAGACTAGGCTGGTGAAATTTAAAAATAAATAGGTGCACGTAGGTGGCTCAATTGGTTAAGCATCTTGATTTAGGCTCAAGTCATGATCTTATGGTTTGTGGGATTGAGCTTTATGTCAGGCTCTGTGCTGACAGCATGGAGCCTGCTTGGGATACTCTTTCTCCTTCTTCTTATGCTCCTGGCCTGCTTGACTGCACACTGTCTCTCTCAAAATAAATAAACATTTAAAAATTTTTTAATAAATGAGAAGAGATTTTTTTTTCTTTATTGTGGAATGCCAATTAAATGTAGACAAGAGAGAAAAAACATATAGCAAGCATAATAATGGTTTGTGGTGAAAATAGGAGTTGTCAATAGAGGCTTGAAGGTGACAGGAAAGGTTTGACACCAACAGGTTATGGGCATAATCTTAGGATATTCCCCAATCTCTGAAATACTAGGATTAGCATCAATATACAAGGTGGAGAAACCTGGCAGGCACCAAATGACCAACATGACCAAATAAAAGTTAACATCACCCATGTGCACCTCCAGATGTGATGCACTGAGAGGGACAAGGCAATATTTTTGTGATATTCCTGCCAAGAAAGCCTCTCCTCAGTCCAGCCATGAAACATTGGTAGCTCAGAAGTTAAGTGCCACTGGGTCTTGGTTTTGGCTCAGATCATGATCTTGTGGTTTGTGAGTTTGAGTCACACCTCTGGCTCTAAGCTGACAGTGCAGAGCCTGCTTCGGATTCTCTCTCTCCCTCCCTCTCTCTCTGTCCCTTCCCACCTCTCTCTCTTTCTCTCTCTCCTTGTTTCCATCTCTCCCTCTCTCTCTCAAAATAAATAAATCAACTTTTTAAGAAATGTTAGTGTGATAAAGACCATTGCAGAGAGGTATCGCAGGAACAAACAACAGCCCACAAATCTGGGTAACGTAATTTTCTTCACCTTTCCCTTACTTACCTGAATTTCTAACTCAAGCTCTAGAGTGCCTGAGTCACAGAGGCTTAATATATTTCAATTCAGTGACTCTTCCCACACTGTTTTCCAAGGGGTTGCGTCTTAGGTACTAGGAGACTAATAAATTCCAAAATATTGCAGAGAAAAGTGAGAGTAGAAGCCTTCAAGTTCACTAGCCTTGCATGTATCTACCAAAACATTATGTCTCCATGTTTGTTCCATGTAAGCATTTCACACAGATCCCTGAGGAAATAGTCCTCATTCTCCTTCCACACAGCTCCTTCAGGTTTGTCGCTCTCTCCACCCTAGCAACAACTTGGCATTACATAAGTTCCTTCCCTTCCCCTCTTCCTTCTGGAAAAACCTATATACAACCCAGGGTAAAGTTTTGGGGATTTCTAAACTATCTGATTGAAATTAAACTACCACCTTAAGGAATGGAAACACAAATTATGTATTTAACTGTAACAAAAAAAATTTAAAAACCTAATTTTCTTGCACACTTGATTTTCTGAAAGCAGAAAATCGATGGATGGCAGAGGAGAGAGTTCATGCCTAGCTCGTGACCATCAAAATCGTAGGTCCTC
This sequence comes from Suricata suricatta, assembly GCF_006229205.1. Taxonomy (NCBI): domain Eukaryota; kingdom Metazoa; phylum Chordata; class Mammalia; order Carnivora; family Herpestidae; genus Suricata; species Suricata suricatta. The sequence goes on from NC_043709.1 coordinate 86,794,223, forward strand.
GAAAGAACACCAAGGAAGGACTCATGGCTTATATTAAAACACTTTGGGGGAGCCTAGGTGGCTCCCTGGGTTAAGTGTCTGACTTCATCTCACAGTTTGTGAGTTTGAGCCCCACGTCAGGCTCTGTGCTGACAGCTCACAGCCAGGAGTCTGCTTCAGATTCTGTGTCTCCCTCTCTCTCTCTGTCCCTCCCCCCACTCGCACTCTCTCTGTCCCTCTGTCTCTCTCAAAAATAAATAAATATTTTTAAAAATTAAAAAAAAGCACTTCAAGAAAAGCATCATGAGTAATGGTGATAGTTATTCTCCTCATCCTCATTCTCCAAGAGAAGAAAAGGATTATCTGGGCTGAGAAGGAAAAGAATCAGGAAAAAAAATGGTTGGGAATTGATAGGATAGAGAGAGAAGCCCTGTACCCTGTTTGCTGAGCTAATGCAGACAGCTAACAATAGTGTAGATATGCTTGTGGGTCCTAAATCAGGTAGAACGTAATATCCCATTCTTCCAGCAAAGTCTCGAGGAGGTGGGTGGCAAAAAGCAAAACAAACAAACAAACAAACAAAAGGCAGTGGCTGCCTGGTAATTCTAGGCCAAAGGTTATCAACCTTGGCCAAACACTGAAATTGCCTGGGAACTATACTAATAACTCAGGCTCTAATCTGGTGTAGGGTTATCAAATTCCAGGACAGGAATTGGAATCATCTCCAAGATGTTAAAAAAAAAAATGCGTTTAGAGAGAGATATATATATGTATGCCCCAGATACTGGCAGCACTAAAGCTTCTCGTGTCATCTTTACATTTCAGCCAGGGCGAAGAATTGTGGGTCTTTGCCGATGGAGCTCCAGGCAATCCCCACGACATGCCTATTGGCTGCCTGAGAAACAAAAAGGATGCCCAATGCGGGCCCAACATTTGTACAGCAGTAGTGGAGTGACCCCCTGACTCCAAAGGAAACAAATGTTTGCATCAAAGCCCATGTCAATGACTGATCAAGAACAAGATTGAGGATAGACAGCTCAGAAGATGCCTTGCTGTCCAGACAACACCCAAGACAGAAAGCGCTTTCCTTCTTTCATACATACCCTTTTCCCTGCAATGTCGTTACAACCCAAAGTAATGACAGCCAGTAGGGCTTGCTGTTTGACTCAGGGATTTGTTTTTACTAACTTCGTAGAACATAGACACAAAATATAAAATTATATTTAAATACAGAAAAAATTAAAAACCACAAGTTTGTAGACTAATATATTTTTTTTCTTTTAAGGTGGTTAGGCAAGGTCATTTTTCATGGCTGAGGGGATCTGATGGAGCCTGAGAAGAGGGTTTGGAATGCCAGCTGAGGTAATGAGCCTGGGAGTTGACCAGAGACTGTGAAAAGGATTATTGACCTGAGTTGCAGGGCCAACTGAGATTGGAAGCTCTACATTTGTAGCGGCATCATTTACATAGTTGCATGACTCTTCTCCACCTGTGCGGCCAGAGTTGCATCACAGAAGCAGAAGGGATTGCTTATGTTGATCTAAAGTTGGAGGTTTGTGAATAGGTGTGGCTATAGGGCCAATCAATGAAAGAAACAAGATCTCAAATGCTGGTTGAGAAGTTTAACTATTAACTATCATTGAAAGACTAGCAGCCAAGTTAAGTTTGAAGATGCTGGAAAAGTGGTAGCGGAAGGATGTAATCCAATGTGTTACTAAACGGGAGATACACTCAAACCCAGTATTGCTATGGGGCCTGTATGGAAGTAAAGGACAAAGATAGGAAGAGAGAACACAGCTTAAAAACCTCATCAATCATCTGGAGGACAAATTATTCTACCAAAATAAATGTAAAAAGACTAACTTAAGGCAAATAATGAATGAGGTTTCTGTGAAAAAGAGAATCCTTTCTGAGAAAACAGAAAAGCAGCTATTGACATACCTAAATCATCTTGGCCAACTTTTTAAAGGGACCAGAAGACTAATGATTCTTGTGATGTGAAAAGGAAAAATCTAACAATCAACTAAAAGATTTCTTTTAAAATCAGAACCTAAGAATTCCAACACTAATCGAATTACTTAACATCTTTCACTTAGTATCAACTAAGACATTGACAGGACTGTTATCTGCTGTATTATTTTAGATGTTTCACAATGATAAATAACTTTAGTGTGAGAACCAAAGGGGCAATTGCTTGTGTATTTATCAGCAAGCTCCATTTTAAACGTCCTGTTCTTACCATGAAAAATCCACCGAATTGGCATTAAACCAAGAGTTATTTGTGTTGAGTCTGAGAACACAGCATACGTTTGCCAAAATAGTTACATGATAATGCTAAATTCAATGGGGCATTTATCATATGAGTCTTAAAAAAGAAGAAACGGCACAATGCTTTCCCCTAGTTTGCCCTGAGAAAATTCCTTTAAAAGGATCTGCTCATCAGATTCTGCGATTTATTTCAAATTGGAATTGCAGAAATGAGTAAGTAACCCACTGAAATGCCTGGAAGCACTAAATGAAATTCCAGGGAGTGATTGAAAGTGTTGAGCCAGATGGTGGTCAGACAATGTTTGGGAACTTTGCTGTCAGCCTAATTGTGAGTGATGACTGAACTCGGAGAGTTTGCACATTTCAATCAGATAAGCATCCAGAATGTTGGATTCTTTCAAACTTTGTTTCAATGTGCCTTCATCATTATTCATCTCTTTTTCTACTTGTTTTAATTTCTGATATTTCCATCGCAAAGAAGATATTTAAAGAATATATATGCAAGGGCTGTTTAAGCTACTTTTAAATCTGTGATTTATTCAATCAGCAAGCTCTTAAAACTGAATGCATTGGACATACCACATGCAAAAACTTCCCCCCGTTATTTTGTGTGTTTGTCTTTGCTGTCCTTCTCCACCACTTTCTTTTCTCCCTCCTCTCTTTCATTCTCCTCTTTTTTTCTGAATACTCACTATCAAGACAGCACAAGGCCCTCTAAGATCATACACTTTAGTGGGAAGGAAAAAACAAACACCTGTAAATATAATTATTTCAAAATTGTAATAAGAGCTACGAAATCTTTCTTGGTACCAAATAATGACAGTAGGAGGGAAAGACAAGAAGGCATGAATTTGCTTTAGAAATGGTGGTCACCAGGGGCACCTGGGTGGCTCAGTCCGTTGAGTGTCTGACTTTGGCTCAGGTCATGATCTACTGGTTGGCGAGGTCAAACTCCACATCAGGCTCTCTGCTGTGAGCGCAGAGCCCGTGTGAGATCTTCTGTCCCCGTCTCTCTCTGCTGCCCCCCTACTCATGCTCTCTGTCTCTCAAAAATAAATAAATGTTTAAAAGCAAAAAGAAAGAAACAGTTGTCACGGAAGGCTTTTTGGAGAAGGTGACTTTGACAACAGGCTGATTTCCAGAATAACAGCGCAAGCAAAGGAACCAACACTTGCATGAGGTCCTCAGGAGAAAAGAGCCTGGGGTGTTCCCAAAAGTGAGAGAAGGTTAGTGTAGCTGGAGCCCAGTGAGGAGGGAGAGACCAGAGATAAAACTGCAAAAGGGGGCTGCAGATGAAAAAATTGAATTGTTTCCTAAGTGCAGTGAGTAGTCACTGAAGGGTTAGAAGTAGGAAATAACACAATCAGATCTGATTTGCAGTTCAAAAAAAAAAAAAAAATCACCAGCTTGTGGTAGACAGTGAATGGGAGAAAGAAGAGACTGGAAGCAGAGAGAACAATTAAGAATCAATTATACTCCAGGCAAGAGATACAAATGGCCTGAATGAGGCAGGTGACAACAAACACCTTCCGTTCCATTTCAACCTTGAGTAGATCTCATTGTGTTTTTATATTAGAAAAACAGTCTTATATTTTGTTCCTTTTTGCTCACAGTTCTTTATCCATTTAAAAAGACCTACAGTAGGTAATATGATAACTAAACATTGCTTTCATTTGTTTCCAAGTGGACTTTTTTCTGCCTCTCCTGAAAATGTCATCTTTACAGGCAGTATATACTAGAGATTGAAAAGAATTGTAAAAATATGTATATAGGTACCATTTACTGTCCATGAACTAAAACAGTAAAATTATTTTGTATAGTGAGAGAATTATCATTTTAGCTCATGAGAAAATGTAGTATATTTCTACCCTGTCTTGTCTTGTGAAGTAAATATCATTTTGTACAAATAAACAACCTGGCTCTAAGTCAACAATAGTATAAACCTGATCGAAATTTTAAAGTTAAACTAAGATCTGAGGTTGTTTCCCAAATTTGAAGTTTACTAAGCACTATTCTTCCACTCCATCAGTGGAAATATCAATGCTGATATGCCCAAGCATTTTTGAGCATTATGATAAAGTTTATTCTATTTCCCAATCAATTAGTTAAAGGAAGAAAATTAGCATACTTAGACATTTATAATTCTTCATTAAATGGATAATTCTTTGGTGACATTAATTATAAATGAAAGTAAAGCACACAATATGACACAGACTAAAATTTTTCATTTCAAAGAAAAATCCCTGTTAATTGATTTGTTGGTTATGAAGGGCTTAGTCACATAGCCAGAATATTTCCTCATTATAAAATGAGTAAAACAAATTCTTTATCCTAAATCATCTCTGCAGACAGGACCAAACCATTCAATAATTCTCTCGTGCCCACAGTTGGCATCTGCTGTCTGCTCCCATTCTGATCGCTGCTAAAACCTTCCTGGAGAGTTAGTAATTTACAATATGAATGAATGGGAATGTCAGCAAGAAAGGAAAATATAGGTCAAGTGGCAATAACTAGCTAATTTTTTGTAAGGAGAAGAAACTATTATTTTTTCCTAAGATGAAACAAAAGTAATTGTCTTTGGTTTTACCGAGTAGCAGGGGAAAGGGGCTGAAATCAATTTGAGCTAAAGGCCAATCAATAGCACTCCAGCACTCAACACATGGCTCAAATCCATTTCATTAATCACCTCAGGGAGTAAATCCCTAATTCCAAATTCGTTCTCCAAATCCCTTTCAATTCTTCGCCTTCTCCTATCTGATCTGGGTAGCTATTCACCTCAGACTCCTACTTCCATTTTTGTTTTCTTTTTCTTTTCATGTGGCCATCCTTGTGACGAATGTTCGAACATCAGTGCACTGCTTACATAACCTTAAGTGGCTTCTCAGAGGCAGCTGAGTCGGCCAAGCAGAACATACCACGGAGGGGGAGGAGGAAGTGCTACCATGGTGATTTACCCAGAGGATTCACCCCTACATGAATGTTGCATAAATTAAATTCCATTCATCATCCTGGTTGTCTTTGTCAAAGCTATCTCTCCTTTTTGTAAACAGCAGAAGGATCGGGTCATACTAGAATACTGGGGAAAGCAGAAGAGGAAGGACAATATATGTATTTCCCCAAGGCACGCAGAAAATCCTTTCCCAGCGGCATTATTGAAGAAATGATAATTGCGCCAGAGACTTAACTCCGAAGTATGAGGAAATGTTTCACAGGAGAGTGGATGTAATGAACATACATGGCATTACTAAATGGTGGCTCCTGAAGTCAACATACTCATTACAGCATTCCCTCAGATATAACCATGTGACAATTTTACACTCATCGCTGTTCTCTTACCCAGCACTTCATCTGTCTTACTTAGTTCTCCCAATCTGTTCTGTCCAGGTTCTGTGTCCTGTGGCTCCCTAACACATCGTCAGTTATAATAATGCAGTCCTGCCATTACATCAGTCCAGGTAGCCACCCATCAAAGGAGTCAGGTGACTAATTGTTGGCAACAAAGTATTAGAATGTCCTTGCTGTTTGCCAACCAGGAGACACCTCTGTGCCATTTATGCCCTTGGGTTTAGTATGGATTTGTTTGTGTATCTTCAAACTGTGTCACTGGTCACTGGAAACTGTGGGCTCTGGATCTGTAAGGGATGAGTATTCCTGCCAGAGAGACAATCAGTAATATGAAAAACTTCTGTTGCTTTAATTTAGAGGGACAAGATCCTGTTGTTTATTCGACACTATTTATGCTTTTTACTTACTGAATGTGTGTTATGAAAAGAGAAAGAGATTGAAACTGGTAAAAATAGCTCTAGATTAAATACCAAATTAGTGTACCCACTTCTAAAAGGTTCTCATTTCCTCACTAATTGGGTTTCATTGAATCATGATCTTGGATTAAACTTAATTAATTACAAATTTTTGTAATTAATTTTCTTATATCTACCACTCAAAATAAATGGAAAACAAAGCTAAATTAAAGGAAAAATTCCCCTTCAAGAATCAATATTTTGTAATGAAACTAAGATTTTTAAATAACAGAAGAAATATTTAAGTCCCAGTGTCGAATAACTATAATTCACCACCAGGGCTAAAAGTGTGCTCTCAGAGCAAAAAAATGGCATTGACAGAGGAACTCTTGTGCTGAGGGCACCTACCGTATGCCAGTTTGGGGCCATAAAATACTACCATCAGGGATTTGATGACTCTACACTTCTTTCTGAGGATACAAAAACAAGCAAAAACTCATCTCAACAACCCTAATACAAAATTTAAGATCTTCTCTTCAAACCACTTCCTTCTCCTATCTGCTGCATTTCAGGGGTGTACCAAGATCTCTCCAGGCCCATAATCCATAAAACTAAAGAGGCATCTTTGTCATCTCCCTTGCCCTCAGCCCACACATCCAACCCAACACCAGCTCTGTTGATTTTGTTTTCTAAATACCTTTGCAATGGTTTCACCTCCAGCTATGCTACGTACATCTCTCCTGTAAATAAATAGTTCAATATGGGCTCCTGTTTGTCCAGAATCCTTTTCCTTTTCCAGCCTAGATCTAGTCTCCAGAATACATCCATACTGACCTTTTCAAAATACAAATCTCATAGCATTCTTAATACCTTTACTCACTAGCATCTGGGGCTCTACGGCAAGAAGACAGATAACTGCGGCAGATGACAGAATCCGTAAACAACAGCAATGTCGTTCAAGAATTCACCTCCAGCAAATCTCCACACCCATTCTCCCCAGGAGCCAGTCATGCCAAGTTTCTAAACTTTCCCAGAATATACTATGGTATTTGTGATTCTTTGGTCCTAAATGGACTCTTTACACTTTACCTGAGAAACTCAGACGTTATCTTTAGAACACTGTTCATCCCCTCCTGCCTTTTTTTCAGCCTTTTCTGGTTATACCAAGACTGGGTTATTTAATCCTTATTGCCAGCACTTTTAGGTTCTTAGGTTAAGACTTTTGCATTCATGCTATTACTAGCTATATTTTTTCCTCCACAAAATATTGTTTAAATATATGGCCAAAGTCACCACTGGACTGTTAGATGCTTATGGCTAAATATTATTTCTACAGTTTTTCAACAGGTATTTTTGAGTGCTTACTACTATATGCACTCTAGCACATGAAAGGCATATAGCTAACACTCAATATGTTTGTCCTGAGGCATAGGAAAATACTTTTTTGGTGTTAATGTTCTTTGTCTTCTTTAGGAATAAAGGAAGGGACCAATAGTGTTTTTTTATCATCATTGGAATTTTGTTGTTTGTTGTTTGTTTTATCTTATTCAGTACCATTAACAACCCATGTGACGTCATGTAAATGTTTTCTGAATAAATGAATGGATCCCTGGAAAACCTTTCCCCTGTTTCTGCTAAATAAATTCCAATTCATGTTTCCTACTTTTAAGAAGCATTTCTTAGTTTCCCAGACAATTTTGTCAGACCTTCTGTTACATTCCCAGAGCAAATGTGAATTCTCTTACAAGAGTATTTGACTGGATTTTAAAAGCTTTTTTGAGCATCTGTGGTTGTTATTGTTGTTGTTGTTGTTGTTTATTAAGGCATGAGCTCTTGGCATCATGTGTCTTAACGACCCAACATCATGAATAAATGAATGTATGAAGAGCTACAGTGAAATACAACAAGAAAGGCCTGTTAATTTTGAATTGAAGGATGGAAGTTTAGGTTTCTGGGGAGGTGAAAGATGAGTAAGATGAATAAAATGAAATTTCAAGGTCCTATGAAAGATAGTAATAAGAAAAGTCAGTGCAAATGAAGGCCAGCCTAACATAGCAAGGCATAACTGTGCATGTGCAAGGGGATGCCTGGAGTGGCTGTACCACAGGAGAATGAAGGATTTGGAGATGGTGCAGGGATAGTGCAAGAAAGGAGCCTGAAGGTAGGTTATGAAGGGCTAATGTAATGCAAGGATTTGCCATGGGCTAGATTTGAATATTGTTTGGAAATACAGCTTGCTACAGAACATCAGAATATGATAAGGGTAGATACTGGTAACTGGATTCAGTGAATAGAAAATGGGAGCTTTTAGAACACTATTTTTGGTTGGATCACAGAGGAGAGAATCAAGAATGTCTGTATTTCACACCAAGTAGAAATAAAACAGGTGCAAAAACAAATAGATCATTAGGAGAATTTTCATAATGAAAGAAAGTATGGGGCAAGAATTCAAAGTTGATGAGAGAAGACTGAACATGTGAGTTAGTCTAGAAAAATAAGTTAATTAATGGAGGTGCTATCAAAAAAACAGATGAAAAAAATAGTACAGTTGGAAGTAAAACTTTGAAAAGAAGGATCTTTCTCCCTAGGGATCAAGTTTATTAAAGAGTCAGCTTTTATAAGGTTTCTTTTTTAGAATGCATGTGGTAAGGGTGAAAGTATTTAATTGTATTTTAATTTATCACTTAAATGGATAAAGACTATAGTATTTAGAAGGGAAAAGAGCTGAAAGAGTGACAACTGGCTGAGAGATAGTCTCTAAATGTTCACAGAATTCTAAGTTTCTTTGTCTACAGGTGTTTCTAAATCATTGCTCTTGGCCATTTTCAGTGTCAGGGGAGATGAGATGGCTGCTTTTTCTTATGTACCCTCATGGACAGTGCTGATGGATGTCCTGGGTGTCACATCTCTAGGAATTTCTTTCATAGAGACAAAAATATCACAGTTAAATAACAGTAAACTAGTATTGATTTCCTGCTACTGTGTATTTTTCATTCCCCAAAATTCAATGGCCAGGCATACTATGTTGGAAAACTATTAAAGGAACCTGCCATACCTTAATTAAAACGTGATTTCAAGTCAATGGGCATTTCTTATTCCTTTAAGGAATCAGCGGACTGATAGATCCCCCACACAGATCGTTTCCGTACTCTTAAAAGTATTGTGCCACACAAAACAAAAAATAAAACCCTCATAAATTTTACTGCAAAGCATTAGGCCTAATTGAATTTCTCTTGATGCAGTAACAAAATTAAATTTTAAAAAAATCTTAGAGGGGCACCTGGGTGGCTCATTCGGTTAAGCTGCCGACTTCGGTTCGCGTCATGATCTCACGATTTGTGAGTTGAAGCCCCGCATCCGGCTATGGGCTGACAGCTTGGAGCCTAAAGCCTGCTTCAGATTTGTGTTTCCCTATTTCTCTGCCCTTCCCTGCTAATGTTCTCTCTCTCTGTCTCTCAAAAATAAATAAATGGTAAAAAATTTGTTTTCAATCTTAGAAAACTGTATCAGTTACTTTACATTGTCTGCTGAATAGCCATTGGGTATACTAACATCCTAAAAGAAAATTTCAGTAAGTCTTTATAACTGCATGATAGTCATTGAGTAATTTTTTTTCCTTTTACTTTCCAAAATAAATTTATCACTGTTATGATCTATCATAAAAATTATCTAAAATAATATGCAATGAGTTTTAACAACATACCAAGCTGAATTTGAATTATCTTTAGCCGTAGCTTTTCTTCATCTTAAATCATTCATCATTCCTTTTTTGTTTATGACCGTAGATACACAGTGTATTAATGATCCATCCCATATGCTCATTAAGGTGACTTCAATCATTCTTTGGCAGATGTCTTTTTAAAAAAATTTTTTAAGTTTATTATTTTTGAGAGAGAAAGAAAGCGAGCAACGACGCCAGAACAGAAGCTGAGGGAGACGGGCAGAGAGAGAGGGAGACACAGAATCCAAAGCAGGCTTTAAGCTCTGAGCTGTCAGCACAGAGTCCAACACGAGGCTCGAACTCACAAACTGTGAGATCATGATCTGAGCTGAAGTTGGATGCCTAACTGACTGAGCCACCCAGGCGCCCAATCTTATTTTTCTTAACCTACATCATGCAAGAAAAATTAGGTTGACCTAATTGTTTTTGGAGCATAGCATCTTCACAGCCATACTTGCAATGCTTTTAAATGCTGATGCTCTCCCTCCCTACTCTACTGTCTAATGTTTTAAGGGAGATGCATTAGGGAGGAAAAGGGGCAGAAGACCCACCTAACGCTGCATAGGATGCTGGCCTTGCTAGGTATTAAATACCACGATGGCAGGCTGATCTCCTTTCTTGATTGATTAGGTTTTGATGGCATAGCATAAGCTTGCAGCAATGTTACAAGATTGCTGCTGTATCTCTCCCACATCATTTAAAAAGGTTTCTAATCATAATCTGCTTGCCCCCCCAGCCCAACAATTTCTGTTGTTATTTGTAGGACCTAGGGCTTGGCTCTCAAGACATCCTGGCAGCCCTATAGTTCTTTTAATGAACAATGGGATAAGAAGGAAAGGACTGAATAAGCTAAGTAAACATATCATGCATACTATTCTCATGGGCAGTTACTGCATCAAGTTTCCTACTACCATTTAAATGCATTTTTAGGGGCACCTGGGTGGCTCAGTCAGTCAAGCATCAGACTTCAGCTCAGGTCATGATCTCAGGGCTCGTGGGTTCGAGCCCCACATTAGACTCTGCATGGACAGTTCAGAGCCTGGAGCCTGCTTCAGATTCTGTGTCCCCCTCTCTCTTGCTACCCCTCCCCGCCGCTCATGCTCTGTCTCTGTCTCTCAAAAATAAACATTATTTAAAATTTTTTAAATAAATAAATACATTGTTTAGGTAAAATAAAAGACTTTTCATGGGGTGCCTGGAAGGCTCAGTCAATTAAGTGTCTCTGACTTAATTCCAGCTCAGGTCATGATCTCACAGTTCATGAGATCAAACCCCGTGTCAGCCTGCACTGACAGCACAGAGCCTGCTTGGGATTCCGTCTTCCTCTCTCTCTGCCTCACCCCTGTTTTATGCATGCACACGTGCACGCGCTCTCTCTCTCTTTCTTAAAGTAAACAAATTTTTAAAAGACCTTCCTTTTTGTAAATTGTGAAATCCAACTGCTAGCATCAAAGTATTTTTTAATTTAAACTGATTTATAGTACATTTGAAAGGTAATACATACTCTGTCTCCAATGGAGTGGAAAAATATTTGAACTAGTTCAAGAATTACTTCACTATATAACAAGGACTCCATTTCAGAAAATAAATCTTGTGAGCCACCAAGTACTGTCTCTAGTGTTGTCTCAGTGCACACATGTACAATTTGGAATGAACCTTTTCTGCCAGGTTAACAGTTTTAACTTAATTTTGCAGAAGTAAAGGCGTTGTGGTAGTAAACACCCAAATGATTATCTCTGTGAGATATGGTATAAAAATGCGACAGGGATACAAAATATCTGATCCAAGAAGCAGATAGGAATCAGAATGTATTCTTTTCTGAGTTAGGACCTTAACATATTTATATTCACCACATGAATCAGTCATTCAATGACTTATCAGAAACAAGTCAGTCTTATTTACACTCATTTCCATATACAGGTTACAGACTTCTCCCTTCATGGAAGATTTTACACAAGTATATTAATGGTTTTGCTGTTTTGACAAAGAGAAGAAAATGGGGTACGTGTGTTTTCCCTCCTTTTTTAATTATATTAGTTTGGGAGGGTTTTTCCCCCTTTTTTTAAACCCAATTAGATGTGTAGTTTCAAAATGAAGAGTAACCACATTCTTTCTCCTCTCAAAGAATTACCCCCAAATAACAAGGAGAACGAGAAACGTAAAACCAATTCCATCTTCAATGCAAAGGAGATGTGTATAATAAAACTATGTATATAAAGATGGCTTAGCAAGGAGGACTTGTGACTTGTAGTCACAAACCTAAGTGACTATAAAAGGTGGAAACTAATGAAAAGCCAAGTGATTGTTCCTGCAGAACCTCAGAACAACAATGCAAGTGACAATTCAGAAGCTCTCAAAAATTAGGTACCATAGGAAGAAAAAACAAGGGCATAAAACAGGGTGATTTTTCAAAAATTCATACAAGAAGCAGTTAGATCTGCAGCCAAAAATGCAAAATTTCTAGAAGAAAAGCAAGAGAACGAAGGTTTGCTCTGTGAACAACCCAATGATTGGGGCACCTACACTCCAGGCATAAAGAAGGGCCTATGGGAAAAGCCATTTAGGAAACAGGTGTTTCAGTCTTCATACTGCACCACTGGATCACTCCCCCAACTTTTCCCCCTGGTCTCCAGAATGGCAGCATCTAGGCTGATGTCTCCAGGCAGGCAACTGCAAGATCTTTTTCAAGAGAAAATAGAAATAAAGACCTATAGCTATTATTATTTAGGATCCTCTAATAACAAAGCTAACTAGCATCTGACTACCCTCAAAATGAAGGCGACCAGTGCACACGCCTACTCCTACCCAAAAGTCTTCCAAGTGGCTTTTTAACTCCTCATGCAAATTAACAAACAGCCTGGGATGACTGAATATTTGAGGTGAAAATCTAACATAAAATATGGTGAGGAAAATGAACAAACAGGAAATAAACAGCTAGGAAGAAACATAATGAAGGTAACAGATAGTTCAGGTAATAATAATCATGACATTGTTGGAGAAATCATGGAAGCTATTCTATCAATGAAATATGACATAGACATAATTTTAAGGAAGAAAATTTTGAAAAAGAGCTCTTAAAGTTTTAAAGTAGGATATTTGCAATATAAAAATCAAAGATTTAGATAGCCTATTAGATAGGGAAGGGAAGGGAAAATATAATAAAGAGGATTACTCTAAGAGATATTTCATACAACTAATAGACTCAGAAGGAAAATGGATAAAAATTGCTGGCGAGAAATTATCAAAAAATAATACAAGAAAATTTTCTATAACCAAAGTACATGAATCTCCAGAATCAAAGTATCACCACCAAGTGCGTAGTAAAATAAATGGGAAAAGATTAACAACAAAACAAACTATTTTGGGTACTCTTCAATTAACATATAATATCTAAATTTTGGCATTTAACATTTGTCTTCTATTTTTGTTGCTACTTCATGTGTTTTCATGATATTTCCTGAACATTTTAATGAAAGACTGAAGAAAGTATGACAGGATATTTGCTGCTATGTTGGCAGGAAAAAAAAACCACTTTTCTTATTGAGAATGTATAGCACACAAATTTACTCCTTACTTGCATATTCTTATGTTAGTTCATGACTATTAAACTTGTTTCTCAAAAGAGAAGAGCTAGCACAACATATACTGCCAAATAATTTTTAACAAGAACACTAAACTAACACAATGGAAAAAGGAAAGTTGACATATGCAAAAATTATTTCAAGATGGGCTCATAGACCCAAATGTAGAATCTAAAATTAAAGCACTCTGGAAGAGGAACGCCTGGGTGGCTCAGTTGGTTGGGCTGCAGACTCCTGATTTCGGCTCAGGTCATGAATTCAGTCTGTAAGTTCGACCCCAGGTAGCGTGCCATGCTGGAGGTGCAGAGTCTGCTTGGGATTCTCTCCCCACCCAACTTGTGTTCTCTCTCTCTCTCTCTCTCAATAAATAAGTAAAGTTAAATTCTTAAAAGAACTCTAGAAGAAACATAGGAGGATATCTTTCAACCTTGAGATAGGCAGATTTCTTAGATAAGCCAGAGAAAACACTACCTATGAAAGAAAAAATTGTTAAATCTTAGTTACAAAATTGAAAACTCGTTTCCATGAAAAAAATATTAAGAAAATAGATTAATAAAAGAGGCAAAACAGAAAACAGACTCTTAACTACTGAGAAGAAACTGAGGGTTGCCAAAGGGGAGGTGGGCAGGAGAATGGGTGAAATGGGTAATGAAGATTAAAGAGGGCACTGCACGGAAGTGATGAATCACTAAATTCTACACCTGAAACTAAAATTATACTGCATGTTAACTAACTGGAATTTAAAGAAAAACTTGAAAAAAATACATAAATGACTTTTAAAATTCACAACAAAATGGCAGACAAACCAATTTAAAAATAGGCAAAAGTCATCTCATGAAAGAAGCAAATGTCCAAAGCACATAAAAAGGGGCTCATCACTAGTAGTCATCAGGAAAATGTAAATTAAAACCACAATGACAAATGACAAACCACTACACACCCATTAAAATGGCTAAAATGAAGAAGGAATACAAATATCGATGAGGATGTGGAGCAACCAGCACTCCCATACATTGCTAGTGCAAGTTTAAATGATACAGTCACACATCACCCTCTGACACATCAATTCCACTCATAGATATTTATTCAAGAGAAATGAAAACATATGTCCTCGGGAAAACTTGTATAAAGAATATTTACATCAGTTTTAGTCATAGTAGCCCAAAACTGGAAACAGTTCAGTGTCCATCAGCAGGAGAACAGATAAACTGTGGTATTTATTCTATGGTATATTTCTCAACAATAAAAAAGAACATGGGATGAATTGCAAAACCCTCATGTTGAGAAGGAACCAGACACAAAAGAATGTGTGTTATATGATTCCACTGCAATAAAGCACTATATTAGGTAAAACTAATCAAATTGCTTGGTGTTGTGGGAAGGGGGCTTACTAAACAGAAAGGGAACGAGTATCCCCTCAGGGTGATAGAAATGTCTATATCTTGATAGGAGTGTGGGTTACACAGATGTATTCATTTTTTTCAATACTGGTTGAACTGTACCTTTAAAACATGTGCATTTAACTCTATGGAGATGATATTTTAATAAACTCATGTAAACAAAATAGAAGGGCTAGGATTAGATGTTAGATTTATAAGACATTTTTCATAGTAATTGTCATATCATTGGGTAGCATAAGAATACAGTCCAAATAACGTATTTCAAAAGCTCAGCCAAAGTAGATTTTAATATCTTACATGAGAAGTTCCAGTAGAATGATGTCCCTACTGCTTACGAGGAATTCTATTGTATGCGGAAGTCGACCTGGAAAATATTCCCATCAGAAGAGTGCACATATTACAAACTGCCCCAAATTAATTTGCTTGTTTACAGCCATTAGGTGTTTTCAGGAGTACATATCTGTAATCTCCAATGGTCACAAGTGAGATCTGTGGGTGTCCTTCCCCAGCCACCTCACCTCTGGGAGGCACATTGTAATTAAAGCAGGTCTTAGATTGAACGTGGTTAACACATACCAACATTTATTAGCAAGCAGCCATGAGTACAATCATACAGACTGTTCTGTACGTCCAATGAAGTCCCAGCTCTCGGTCTTTTTTGGCCCTTTGATAACAAGCACTTTTCATAGAGATTTAGGTAGAAATAGGCTCGGGCAGAAGTAGTCAGCTATTATTCTAGTTGGATCAGGTAACAGGATCTTCCCAAAGATCTTGGGACAGGATTTTGATGGAGTTTAGAATCAGGGTACAGGTAGCTCTGGCCTGATTCTTAGCTCCTGTTTGAGTAAGGCTGAGATGGCTGTATATCCCTAGTCCACTGACATGTCTTGAATACCACTCGTTTCATCACTGCAAAAGAAAGTTATACGCTAATTTATAAATACTCAACAGCTGATATCAGGTAAAAATAGTTGTAACTTAGCAACCTGTGCATATTGGGGTCTGATTAAAGCAGTGGTCCTCAACCATGATGACATGTTAGAATCACTTCTGGAGAGTTTTTAAATCCCAGTGACCAGACCACATGCCAGACCAATAAAATAAGAGTTTTAGGAGGTGGTATGTAATCATAAGTGTTTTTCAAACCTCCCTAGGTGATTCCAATTTACAGATAAAGTTGAGAACCACTGGATGAAAACCTTCCAATCTAGTTTAATTGCAGTGTATATTCCTGAATAGGTATTTTAAATGCTATTTAGCTAACTTAAAGAGATAGATAATATACTTCATATATCACACTATGAATGTTCAAATATCTTTCAATAAATTATAACACTATAACAATATGAAACCCATCCCTTCCTCCGTAAACAAGACAACAGAACCAGAAATATTGAGTGGAATAGAACTGTAATACTACCCAGGTAAGAAATCTGGCCATTTATTAGTAATGGATGCATTTAAATATAGATTGTTAGGACTCCACTTTGAAAATTTGATTACCAAAGGCTACCATGTTGCTCCAGGGCAGTAATGCTGATGCAGAAGATGTTTCCCTATTTGGTGCACAAGAGGAGACAACTGACCAAAAAAAAAAAAAAAAAAATCCAAAATCAAACATTCAGTGACATCATTTTTTATTTATTTTTTTAAGTCAGTGCAACTGTCATCTACCTTTTCTATGAACTGTTCAGCAGCACACTTATCACCTGTATGGTGACAATTATCTTCTTGTTTTCATGTGATTTTTGGGCCGTCAAGAATGTCACAGTAAACTCATGGTTGGTCCGCATTGATGGAATTATTATTGATGAAGATGTAAAAAGCCATCGGGGGTTGGAGACCAGGAAGGCATCTTCAAAGAATGAAACTGTTTCAGAGGTTGACTCAAGAAACTTTTGATTAGGACTTAGAACCTTCCAATCTAGCTTAATTGCAGTGCATACTCCTGAATAGGTATTTTAAGTGCTATTTAGCTAACTTTAAGTGCTGTGGATGATATTCACATTTAGTGCACTCTTCTTCAGAGTGAAATGGTTGGTGGTGGTTATGGGCGTGGTGCTACAACCTGTATTATATGGCCACATTGGGTGCAGAGTGGGCAGCAGAAAAAATTTAACCGTCTTATCTCAGAAAGCAGTTTTTAACACAAAACACTGGAGATGGTCAGACTTCCTGAAGAGAGTGAGAGAAAGCTCCTGTATTCTGTTACATTGCTGGAAAACTGAAGAGATTCTTGACTCTGAATCTCTTAGAACTCAGTAAATGTTGCAAAGAGGAGTGCGAGTTTGTTTTTCCACTTAAAATTTTACTTTAAAAAGTAAAAAGGTGGGGCGCCTGGGTGGCTCAGTCGGGTAAGTGTCTGACTTTGGCTCAGGTTGTGATCTTGTGGTTTTTGAGCTGCATATTGGGCTCTGTGCTGACAGCTCAGAGCCTGGAGCCTGCTTTGGATTCTGTGTCTTCCTCTCTGCCCTTCCCCCACTCACACTCTGTCTCTCTGTCAGAAGTAAATCAACATTTAAAAAAAATGGAAAGGTAGTTTTCATATTACGTTTTTATTTTCTTTTTAGCATTGGAGCTTGAACATATGGTGTTGCTAGAAACCTTGTCAAAATTGGTTCATGTTTATACATGTATGCATATAGTCATGTAATGCCCTTATGACCCAAACTAATGAAAGTGCATTCATGTACATATGTAGTGGAGAGCTCTGCATTTTGATCCATAGAATATAGAAGAATGTTCTTAGTCTCTCTCAGAACTCTAGGTGTATACATATTATTTCTGTACTGTCAGAAGACAGTTTTGCTCCATAGTAAGAGTGAGCTTATAGATAAGTGGTTATAAATCATAAGTGGTTTATGTATAAGTTAGAAATTGTTAATTTTACAACTTAATATATTCTTTGTGATGAAACTTCTTATTTTAGACACTCACGGGCAGGTAAAAACCCAACTTCAGCCAGTGCTTAACTAGTTTATAAATTTTGCTTATTTTTATTTGTAGTTGTCATGTACTTAATGCCCAATTAAGTTGGATTGGAATTTTCATAGTTTATATTTAGGGGATACCTAGAGATTGCTACTGTTTTATTTATTTTTTGAAAGGGATAACCAGATCTTACTTTGGAACTTTCTGGAAGCTCTTCAGTTGTCCTTGGCCTAATGAAATCTATCTTTTAACAGGGAAAGAATATTATACTTATGTCATAGTTAGAATAATCATTTAAATACTTGGCATAATAAATGCCAGAGGACTTTTTATTTTATGAATCTATTTTTTCTTGCTATAGTGGGGATATTGCAAACCATGCATTTGTATTAATTTGTATTTCTTAAAACAATATATGTAACAATTACAAGCTGTTGTAGATAAGCCTATAAATTCTGTTATTTCTGTAAATTTTTTGGAGTCTTTTAATCAACATATTATTTTGTGAATGTATTTATACACTGTTAAAAAAATTTTTAAGCTATTTAATTGAATAAGTGTCTCTTTTGGAGTGATAGCCTTGAAGGTACATAACTTTACATTTGTACGAAACTCTACTGTTTAGAAAGCAAAAACAAAAAGGAAAAAAGAAAGAAAATTTTATCTTTAAGCAATTACATCCTAAGAATTGTCTGCAATATTATTATGTGTCCTTATTCAAGGACTGACTATGTCAACTAGACCATGTTGAAACTAAAGCAGCAAGGTATAAACAGGACAAAATAAGAAACACCTGGGTGACAAAAGAAAAAAATACAAACCTGAAACAGACTGATCATTAATAATTCCTTAAGGCCAGCTAGTCAAAGATTTCACCAGTTTCTAATAAAAAATTACAAGATATTTTCAGGACATTATTGAAAGTCATTTGTGTTTCTGGTACATCAGGAAGTTCTTATAAATTCCTGAATAAACTGAATATTTTCTTATGATTTGGTGAGTTTGGACATTTTCTTTTAGACTTTTATATTTTTAAAAAATGTATTTATTTTGAGATAGAGAGAGAGTACAAGCAGGAGAAAGCCAGAGGGAGAGGGAGAGAGACAGAATCCCACACAGACTGCAAGCGGAGTGTGGAGCCCAATGCAGGGCTCAGTCCCATGACTGTGAGATCACAACACGAACCAATATCAAGAGTCAGACAGTTAACCGACTGAGCCACTCAGGTGCCCCTAGCTTTTCTATTTTTCATAAAGCCTACTGTAGCACAGGCGTTCCCCAATCCCAACCAGACCCATCTTAAAAGATTCTTTCTTAAAGAATCTGAGTCCAGATCTCAACATTGTGTAAATACTCTTCTTCCTACTCTCCCTTCAGAGATGCAGCTAAGACTCATCAAGGTAGTATGCACTCTTATTGTAGCATTTCTATTAAATTTACTTTTTCTTAAGAGGTTATCTGGAGATATTTCGTTGAGTTCAACAGCAATATCAAAAGAATACCTAATTAAGGCTAATTCCTGTTTTAGAATGTCATATGTCACATGAACTCAAATAAATGATAATGAATATATATCAATAATATAGAAACAAATTTTCTAATATAATATTCCAATCAAATATTGCAAAAACATTTTGTGCCATCCTTTTGTTAATAAAAAAAAAAACCACTGAAGAGACTTGAGGAAAAACAAAAACTCAGCCTATCCAAATCTTTCAAAATGTTGTTTAGATATTATTTGTGAAGTCTCTGATGAACCTTCTCAACATCCTCATTATATTTTTTGGCTTTTTTAAAACTGTTTATTTATTTTGAGATAGAGAGAGAGAACATGCATGCATGTGCAGGGGAGGGGAAGGGGGGAATCCTAAGCAAGCTCTAAGCTCACTCAGGGCAGAGCCTGAAGAGGAGCTCACTCTCACGACTGTGAGATCATGACTTGAGCCAAAATCAAGAGCCTGATGTTTAACTGACTGAACCACCCAGGCGCCCTGCAACATTCCCATAATAATTAACTACCCTTTTCCTTGGCTATGCCTTTTATGCTTACCATATAGTATTTGTTCTCATTTCTTTCTCCACCTACACACTTAAGGGCAGGATTCATGGTGTATGTGTCCTTATTTCCCAGGGGCTTATAATCTCAGAGCCAACATTTAAAAAAATGTAATAAGTGTTTATGAATTATTTGACCAGATCATTCATTTAGTGATTATTTCATTTTACTGCAAACTCTACTTATAAACCCTTACTAATTGAAATCTGAGTTATGGAATATTTTTCTACTAAGCTGATGACACATAATTATCAGTTGTTTGAAACAGAAATTCTAGGTAGAATAAGGGTGCTAAAATAGAAACTAGAAAGGTACCAAAGGTGAGAGTCCACTATTTGGAGCCATCCTCATTTCAGGTGAATGAGAATTCTATAGAGATTTTATAGTTTGCTTCCTAGGGAAATCTGATTTGCTTAGTATACTATCAGAATAATTTGTGTTGGTATGCTCAAAGCTTTTAGTTAAAAAAAAAAAAACTGCTATATAGGGCACCTGGGTGGCTCAGTGTCCAACTTTAGCTCAGGTCCTGATCTCACAATTTGTGAATTTGAGTCCCCTGTTGAGCTCTCTACTCTCAGTGCAGAGCCCACTTTGGATCTTCTGTATCCCTCTCTCTCTGCCTCTCTCCCTGCTCGCTCTCTCACTCACTCTCTCCCTCTCAGAAATAAACAAATATTTAAAAAATCCTGCTATATAAGATTCTATCATATAGATTCTATCTTAAGTAAGTTTAAAATAGCAGGATGTGTGTGCACTTGTGTGTTTTCTTATAAAAAGAAAGATCTGAATTTTTTTTAGGAACATATTGTAGCCATTACATTCTCTATTCTAAAAAATAGGAAGTTATTGGGACACCAGGATAGTTCAGACAGTTGAATGTCAGATACTTGATTTTCCACTCAGGTTATTATCCCAGGGTTGTGAGGTCCAGCCCCATGTTGGGATCTATGCTCCATGTGAGATATATTCTCTCTCTCTCTTTTTCTCTCTCTCCCTCGCTCCCCTTTTCACTATATAAAATAAAATACATTTTTAATATCAGAAAATATTTTAAATGTTGCATTCTTAACCAAAAAGGAGCAACAATGAAGGCATGTGAAAAGCTAAGTGACATACTCAGTCACTAATAAAATGCATGTCAGGAGAGGGGCAAGATGGCAGAGAAGAAGGGAACACTGTTACCTCCGCATGCCCACAACCATCAAACTGAGAAGAATTAAAAGCCACAACTTTCTGATCTCCAGGAGCAGAGGTGCATGCACTGACCCCTTATTGATAACAGCCTCATAGATGCCTGAGCACAACAAGAGAAACTGAGAGACACCATTAAAAGAACATCTCCTGAAATGACAGGCCCTGGACAAAGAGCCTCCTTTAATAGAGTGATACTATAGTATCACTATAGTAGTACTATAGTATAGTGCAGAACGAGCTTTTAAAACTGATAAGAGACAGAAAGCTAGCCAAAATGATGAAATGAAAGAACTCTCCTCTAAAGAAATTCCAGGAAGAAATCACAGCCACAGAACTGCTCAAAACAGATACAAGCAATATGACTGAACAAGAATTTAGAAAAACTGTCATAAAATTAATCCCTGGGCTTGAAAAAAAGCATAGAAGTTGTCAGAGAAGATATTGATGCAAAGACTAGGAACCTTTAAAATAGCTATGAAGAGTTAAAAAAAAAAAAAGGCTGACAATGAGGTTCATAATAAAATGAAGGCTGCCAATGCACAGACTGAAGAAGCAGAGAGGAGAATAGGTGAATTAGAAGACACAGTTATAGCAAAAGAAGAAGCCAAGAAAAAGAAAGAGAAATTGATACAGGAGCAGGAAAGGAGAATTTGAGACATGAGTGATACAATCAAACAGAACAATATCCATATCATAGGAGTTCCTGAAGAGAAAGAAAGAGAAAAAGATCCTGAAGGGGTATTGGATCAAATTATAAATAAACATTTCTCCAATCTGGGGAAAAAGAAAGACATTGAAATTCAAGAGACATACCGAACTCCCCTAAGACATAACAAACCGACCTTTAGCATGACATATCATAGTGAAACTGGCAAAATATAAGGATAAAGAGAGAATTCTGAAAGAAGCTAGGGATAAAAGGGCCCTAACATACAAAGGGAAACCTATCAGAGTGGTTACAGACCTATCTAATGAAACTTGGCAGGCCAGGAAGGAATGGTAGGAAATCTTCAATGTGATGAACAGGAAAAATATGCAACAAAGAGTCCTTTATGCAGCAAGCCTGTCATTCAAAATAGCAGGAGAGATAAAGGTGTTCCCAAAAAAACAAAAATTGAGAGAATTCATCACCACCAAACCAGCTCTACAAGAAATCTTAAGAGGGACTCTATGAGAGAAATGTAGCAAGGAATATAAGACACCAGAAACACCAATACAAACATGAACTCTACAGAGAACACAATGATCTAAACCCACATTTTTCAGTAATAACACTGAATGTAAATGGATTGAAGGCCCCAGTCAAACAACACAGGGTAGCAGAATGGATAAAAAAACAAAATCCATCTATTTGCTATCTATAAGAGACTCACCTTAGACCTGAAGACACCTTCACATTGAAAGTAAGGGGATGGAGAAATATCTACCATGCGACTGGACGCCAAAGGAAAGCTGGAGTAGCCATACTTATATCTGACAAACTGGACTTTAAAGTAAAGGCAATAACAAAAGATGGAGAAGGACATTATATAATAATTACAGGGTCTCTCCATCAGGAAGAGTTAACAATCATAAACATCTATGTGCCGAATTTGGGAGCACCCAAATACATAAAACAACTGATTGCAAGAAGAAACAATCTCATTGATAAGAATGCGTTAATTGCAGGGGACTTTAATACTCCATTTACAACAATGGATAGGTCAATCAGACAGAAAATCACTAAAGTAAAAATGAACCTGAATGACACACTGGAACAGATGGAATTAATAGATATATTTAGAACTCTGCATCCTGAAGCTAGGGAATTCACTTTCTTCTTGAGTGCACATGGCACATTCTCCAAGATAGATCACATACTGGGTCATAAAACAGCCTTCCATAGATACAAATGAATGGAGATCATATCATGCACCCTTTCAGATCACAATGCTATAAAACTTGAAATCAACCACAGGAAAAAGTCTGGGAAACCTCCAAAAAATGTGGAGGTTAAAAACCACCCTACTGAAGAATGATTGGTTGAATCAGGCAATTAGAGAAGTAATTAAAAAATATATGGAAACAAATGAAAATGAAAATACAACAATCCAAATATTCTGGGATGCAGCAAAGGCAGTCCTAAGAGGAAAGTTTATTGCACTACAGGCCTTTTTCAACAAACTAGAAAAAGTGTAAATTCAAAATCTAACAGAGCACCTAAGGAAACTAGAAAGGAAGCAGCAAGGGCGTCTCAAAACCAGCAGAAGAAGAGAAATAATAAAGATCAGGGCAGAAATAAACAATATAGAATCCAGAAAAGCAGTTGAAAAAAATCAATGAAACCAAGAGTTGGTTTCTTGACAAAATAAGAAAAATTGATAAATCTCTAGCAAGGCTCTCAGAAAGAAAAGAGAGAACACCCAAATAGACAACATCATGAATGAAAATGGATCTATTACAACTGATCCCTCAAAAATACAAGCAATCATCAAAGATTACCATGAAAAATTATATGCTGACAAACTGGACAATCTAGAAGAAATGGACAAATTCCTAAATACACATACACTACCAAAACTCAAATAAGAAGAGATAGAAAATCTAAACAGACCAATAACTAGTGAAGAAATTGAATCAGCTACCAAAAATCTCCCAACGAATAAAAGCCCAGGGCCAAATGGATTCCTAGGGGAGTTCTACCAGACATTTAAAGTGGAGTTAATACCCATCCTTCTCAAGTTATTCCAAAAACTAGAAATGAAAGGAAGACTTCCAGACTCATTCTACGAAGCAAATATCACCCTGATTCCTAAACCAGACAGAGACCCAACAAAAAAAGAGAACTACAGGCCAATATCCTTAATGAATATGGATTAAAAACACTCAACAAGATACTGGCAAATCGAATTCAACAGCATATAAAAAAATTATCCATCATGACCAAGTGGAATTCATTCCTGGGCTACAGGGCTGGTTCAGTATTCGCAAGTCCGTCAATGTGATACATCACGTTAACAAAAGAAAGGATAAAAACCATATGATCCTGTCGGTAGATGCAGAAAAAGCATTTGACAAAATACAACATCCCTTCTTAATAAAAACCCTCGAAACAGTCGGAATAGAAGGAACTTACTTAAACATTATTAAAGCAATGTATGAAAAGCCCACAGCTAATATCATCCTCAATGGGGAAAAACTGAGAGCTTTCCCCCTGAGATCAGGAACACGACAGGGGTGTCCACTCTCACCACTGCTGTTTAACATAGTGCTGGAAGTCCTAGCATCAGCAATCAGACAACAAAAGGAAATAAGAGGCATCAGAATTGGCAAAGATGAAGTCAAACTTTCACTTTTTGCAGATGACATGATACTCTACATGGAAAAGCTGATAGACTCTACCAGAAGCCTTCTAGAACTGATCCTTGAAATCAGCAAAGTCACAGGGTACAAAATCAACATACAGAAATCAGTTGCATTTTTATACAGCAAAAATAAAACAACAGAAAGAGAAATCAGGAAACTAATCCCATTCACAATTGCACAAAAAGCCATAAAATACCTAGGAATAAACCTAACCAAAGATGTAAAAGACCTATATGATGAAAACTATAGAAACCTCATGAAAGAAATTGAAGAAGACACAAAGAAATGGAAAAACATTCTGTGTTCATGGATCAGAAGAATAAACATTGTGAAAATGTCATTATTGCCCAAAGCAATCTACACATTCAGTGCAATCCCCATCAAAATTGCACCAGCATTCTTCTCAAAGCTAGAGCAAATTATCTTAAAATTCGTATGGAACCACAAAAAACCTCAAATAGCCAAAGTAATATTGAAGAAGAAAACCAAAACGAGAGGCATCACAATCCCAGACCTTAGCCTCTACTACAAAGCTGTCCTCATCAAGACAGTATGGTATTGGCACAAAAACAGACACACAGACCAATGGAATAGAATAGAGAGCCCAGAACTGGACCCATAAGTGTATGGCCAATTAATCTTTGACAAAGCAGGAAAGAGTATCCAATGGAAAAAAGATGGCCTCTTTAGCAGATGGTGCTGGGAAAGCTGGACAGCAACATGCAGAAGAATGAAACTAGACCACTTTCTTACACCATTCACAAAAAAAACCTCAAAATGGATAAAGGACCTGAATGTGAGACAGGAAACCATCAAAATCCTAGAGGAGAAAGCAGGTAATAGCCTTCTTTACCTCAATCTCAGCAATTTCCTACCTGACACATCCCCGAAGGCAAGGGAATCAGGAACAAAAATGAACTACTGGGACCTCATCAAGATAAAAAGCTTCTGCACTGCAAAGGAAACAATCAAAAAAACTAATAGGCAACCTACAAAATGGGAAAAGATAGTGGCAAATGGCATATCCGATAAAGGGCTAGTATCCAAAATCTGCAAGGAACTCACCAAACTCTGTATCCAAAAAATGAATAATCCAGTGAAGAAATGAGCAAAAGATTGGAACAGACACTTCTCCAAAGAGGACATCCAGATGGCCAACAGGCACATGAAATGATGCTCAGCGTCACTCAGCATCAGGGAAACACAAATCAAAACCACCTTGAAATACCACCTCATGCTGGTCAGAGTGGCTAAAATGAACAAATCTAGAGACTGCAGATGCTGGCGAGGATGTGGAGAGATGGGCACCCTCCTACACTGTTGGTGGGAATGTAAACTGATACAGCCACTCTGGAAAACAGTGTGGAGGTTCCTCAAAAAACTATCAATAGAACTTCCCTATGACCCAGCAATAGCACTGCTGGGGATTTACCTAAGGGATACTGCCGGAGGCCCGCTCAGGCGGGTCCAGGGCTCCCTGAAGGGGTAGCAGCGGACGAGAGCAATGAAGAGACACTCACACAGTTTCTTAATTGGTCCAGCCTGACATCGTCTTGTTTTATCTTTTTATTACCCCCGTATCTCCTGTATCTCCTTATTAACTCCTATCTCACCAGGTCTTGGGCCTTTATTTATAGACTTATGACATCAAAAGGTGGAATTTTTACAAATAATTCTCAGTGATAAAGATGCTTTGAAAAGGGTGCAGAAACAGGTTTTACAGAGGCATTTCTTCAGAACTATTCTAATTACAGTGAGGTAACTTACACATCATAGGATAACAGGCTATTCTCAGTGAAAAGCAGATAACATACACATTTGTTTGAACTGGTAGTAAATCTTACAACTAAGAAGATAGCAGGATGTTTTCAGTGAGAAGCAGATAGCAAACACATTTTATAACAATGATGCTAAATTCAGTCATAGACAGGGCTAGGAGACATTCTATTTGGCTCACAAGAGAAAGAATACATTCGTGATGGTTAGTGAGTAAACCTTTTGTCAACCTTGATCTTTGATGTTGAAGGTGTAAGAGCCATAGGCGCCCTAAAGGAGCCGGCCTTTGCACAAGAGTTTAAGTTGTAACTACTCTTACCTATCCTCACAATGGGCACCAAATTAGCATATGTATGCGCAATAGCTTGTGCCTGGCTCTTGTTTGTTTCTATTTCCTAAGTTAGGCTTTCTATCTCCAGTCCAGGGTAAACATTCTTTGTGTTCTTTAACCCCCTTTATTTCCATGTCTTAAATTTGTGAAGCTCAATAGAAGAGCCTTTTGACAAACATCTGCAGTACCTTGTTTAACTTCCTCTTCATAGAGGTGGGAATATGTTTCCTCCCAGGAGGTTTCTGGGGAATATCGGTCTGATTTGAAACATTGTGAGGCCTAATCAATAGCAACAGGCTTAATTTTACATAAGCAATTGTTTACAGAGGGAGATGCCAGCTTCTGCCCCTGTGGCAGGAGCTGTGCTACGTCTACTATTTCCTTACTGTGACCGTGTCATCCAGCAAGGCCGGTACAGCTCCCTGCAGGATACAGAAGTGCTGATGCATAGGGCCACATATACCCCAATGTTCAAAACATGGAAGAGCCTAAATGTCCATCAACTGATGAATGGATCAAGAAGACGTGGTATATCTATCTATCTATCTATCTATCTATCTATCTATCTATCCGCAAAGGAATACTACATGGCAATGAGAAAAAATGAAATCTGGCCATTTGTAGAAAAATGGATGGACCTAGAGGGAGTCATGCTAAGTGAAATAAGTCAGGCAGAGAAGGACAGATACCATATGTTTATACTCATAGGTCTAACAGGAGAAACCTAATAGGAGACCATGGCAATGGGAAAGGCGGGGGAAGAGTTGGGAAGAGGGAATGAGGCAAATCATGAAAGACTTTTGAATGCTGAGCACAAACTGAGAGCTGAAGGGGGAGGGGGGAAGGGGGAGGGGGGGTGATGGTCATAGAGAGGGGCACTTGTGGAGAAGAACACTAGGTGTTATATGGAAACCAACTTGGTAATAAACTATATTAAAAAAAAGAAAAAGAAAATGAATGTTATAGTTGATATAAGTCAAGATTTAATCTAACAAGCCCTTATACACCCTCAACTAGTGATTTGCTGGATGGCATAGGAGGAGGTGTAAGCTCTAATATCCCAAATTCTGAGATCAAATTAGAAATTCACAACTCATCTGGACAAAAATGAGCCATTATTTCAAGTCTCTGAATCTCCATTTCTTCTTTTGTTAAATGGCATAACAGTACTGTTTTTATGGAATTCAAAACTATGAATTTTAAGAAAAACTATGTGTGAGCATAATTTAGGTAATGTTTTGATTTGCCAGGACAATGCAACCAATGACCTGGAACCACAGATGGCTAGCACTCTAGCAGGAGACCACAGGGGCTCCTCAATAGCAACAAGTGGTCCAGATGTCAGGTTTACGTGTCTTCTGAAAGAAGGCAAAGTGTTTCTATCTAGTTTTCACAAATGAAGTCGGGAGAAATATTAGCCATGTGACTTTAATGAGTATCACATGAACAAGTTCCCCCCACACTACTTTGGAAATGTTACTGAAGGAAAGGATACATTTAGAAAGGGCACAAAAACGAATGAGATAACGGTACATTCGTTGCCTGGTACACAATGGAGGATATCCCCTCGGGGGCTGGGAAATACGACCAGGGTACCTAGATGCGCAGCAATCACCCAGAACGTGCTGATGCGCCTGCTTTAACTTGAATATTGGTTCTTCTCCCAAACAAAACCATACAAACCCACACAAAGCTTCCAGAGGGAATGCCTGTATATCTCAGAGGTACTTGTTTTGCTGTTAGGCAGTGAGCAGTTCAGCCAATGCTTAAAATGCACAATCACCCACACTTAACACACTTAACACATTTTCTGTTGCCAGAAGTGCGACTGATAAACAGCTACGAACTCTCACTGATAATACTTCCAGAACTCCCTTCTGTTTAAGCCTGTTGTCCATGGAACTATTCCAAGCAAAACAAATGATAAGAACTTCAGGACAACCTCTGCGGGGGTCTCATTTCCCAGTCACATGATTAAACTCCCATCTCATTGCCATTTGGCTGCCCTAGGTTTTCTAGACCTTGGTTCACTTACTCCATTGTATTCTCTGTATGGCTTTATGGCAAATATCATCTGCTCCATGTACCACACTGGGCGATAACTCATTGTATGCATTTCTGCCTTCGCTCTAGCTCCTGGAGTGTGGGTGCAGTACACTAGCAGAATCATTTTTGTATCACTGATGCTTAAACAGGACCTGGCATCTAATTGGGCCTCAATAAATGTTTACTGGACTATCTTCAGAATGCTTTCATCATCGCATGCATTTGTTTGTAATGAGACTCCTACCTCCTGTTTTCAGTGTATCTAATGACACCTACATTTTTGAGTGTCTGGCAGCAAATTTTAGCCCTCTGAATTAACCAGACTCTTTGAGTCACTTATCATCCATTCACTCACTTATTTTCACCAAGCTCCCAATCTGTTTTCTCAATTTCAACAAATATTTATCTTCAACTGCTTGAAACTATGATGTAACATTTTATGTGTTTGAAAACCATACAGTCACTGCCATCTGTAATGGCTCTATCCATTCAAAATATAATGACAGCCACAAGTGAAAGCAAATGTGGACTTTTTTTTAATTAGAGGGATGGTCTTAATGATGGTGTCACTCTGTCCCCTGAATATATGCTCTGGAAGGTCCTCAGAGTCCTTCCAAAAGAGTGTAAAGTGTCCTTAAGAATAAATGTGTGCTTTAAATATTTCTAGCAACTGTGTTTAAAAAGTAAGTAGAAATAGGTAACATTTTGAATAATATATTTTTAAACTACACATATCAAAAATATTATCAACATGCTCAATATAAAAATATTAATGAGATAGTTTATACTCTTTGTTTCTTATAAAGTTTTCAAAATTTGGAATGTGTTTTAGGCTTCTAGTACATTCAGTTCAATAAGCCAAATTCTAAGTTCTTAATGGTACATGTGGCTAGTGGCTATCATACTGGACAGCACAGACCTATAAAGCCATAAAAGAGAAAGAGATATACAGAGAACTCTGATACAAAATAGACTAGAATGAAGTTGATATTAAGTTGAAACAATAAAACATGGGGGCCAAAGAAGTACTCCATTCTAAGAGAACAGAGAGAAGTAGGCTCCTTTGAACCCACTCTAACTCTCTTTCCTTTGCTAAACCATGCATCCTGTCATTTTACCAGCCATTTCTTCTTTCATCCAATGACTGCACATCCATGGACTGCACTGAGAGCAGTTCCGTTTTTTTATAGAACTAAATATCAATAAATGAGGGGCGCCTGGGTGGCTTAGTCGGTTGAGTGTCCGACTTTGGTTCAGGTCATGATCTCACAGTTCGTGGGTTCGAGTCCCACATCAGGCTCTGTGCTGACAGCTAGCTCAGAGTCTGGAGTCTGTTCAGAATCTGTGTCTCCCCCTCTCTCTGCCCCTTCCCTGCTAATGCTCTCTCTGTCTCTCAAAAATAAACTAAAAAACATTAAAAATCCTTTTAAAATATCAATAAATGGCACATTTAGGAGAGCATGAGGCTGTGTATAAATAAATGTGACTATGCAGCTCATATTAAACACTGTGATTAGAATATATGGGAGGGGCAAGGTCAAGATGAGAAGAATGGGCTCCGATTGCCAGAGTATGTAAGGTGTACTCTCTCCCTAGTCAAGTACCAACATTTAAGTGCAGGCAACAAGAAAGATAAAGGCACGGACCTAGTTAAAAGGGAGGCCAACTTTTTGTTCTCCTCCCAACACAGGAAAAAGAATTAGTAGAAATTAATGACAGTGCTTTCAACAGTATCTGTTACACAAATATTTTAATTGTTGACTATCGGGAATAGGTATGAATTCAGAATGTAGAAATCAGAACTACAAGGACTAATGAAAATATTCCCCACACTTGACAAAGGTTTTCCTGGTGTTACTACTATTTTCTATCCAGCACAGTCTAATGAGAAGAGACACCAAAGCAAAGAAACCGAATGCCTACGGAAGGATCAGATGTAAATTAAATGACCAAACACTGGACAGGAGTGCTGCATTAAAGCAACACTGAACATAAACATAAAGTGTTAACCTGGGAAGAATTCATTCACAAAATAGCTGAGATGTGAGCCGCATTTTAGAAGTCAAGGATTTGATTTGAGGGGAAAGGGATTGAGAAGAGGAACTCAAAAATGAAACATAATACATCCCAACCAGTCTTGAGAGTGGAATGGGATATAAAATAAGTAGCTTTACACAAAACTAACCAAGAGAAAAGTAAATGACAATGAAGGAAAAAGGACCTAGAAATGAAGAGCCTGGACTCCTGAAATTTTATAGACTCATCCTAAATCCACTGGCCAATATCTTACCATCTGGACTCTCTCAGTCTCAATTTCCTCATCTGACACATGGGACTCATAATAGCACCTACTCAGTGGAGATTAAATGAGTTCATCTGTATAATGTGCTTAACACAAAGCCTAGCACGTAATTAACCTATGATGCATTTTAGTTGTAATTATTAGATGATGTGGGGGTACAAGTTTTAGGATTTGATAACAAAGGCAGCTGGGTAGTATTAGGGAGTATCTGATAAGTTACCTGTAAGGAGAACTAAAAAACCTTATTTTTATTGTCATCTGTTGAAAGAGACCATAAATGAGGAGTCCAACTTAAAATGTGGTGGCTACCTAAATGAAAGCTTTGTAGAATCTGGGCCAAAACTGCCTAAATAAAAAGAAAGTGGTAGAAGTAAGGTATGTATTCCATTAATAATCTGAGAACTTCTGTCCTTGACGGAATATATTAAATAAGCAAACACCCCCAACAAGCAAAACAAGTACTACAATGTAAAAATATTAAAAAAAGAAAACCCTTTCACATGCATAAATGAAAGATTGCACACGAAGAACTCATATCTTTTCAAGCTTCAATAGTAAATATTCTGCTACTATGTGTTAAATACTGCATGGTTTGCCTGAGCTAAGATGAAACCACATCATGAATCAATAAGCATTTTGCATTTTCTTTCATTATCTACTCAAAGTCATGCCTACTGTACCTCTAAACATTTCATTAAATCCAATTATACAGCAAACAAGATTGTATTGCAGTTTCACTTAACAGTATATCAAATGCTGTGTTGTGACAGGTATCAACTATCCATTAGATACTGAATCAGTTTTTCTTAAGCACTACTAACTGCTTGCTTTTCTTGAAGCTAGATCATTCTGAAAATTTCCCGTTAGACCTATGAGTGCAAACATATGGTATCTGTCCTTCTCTGCTGACTTATTTTGCTTAGCATGACACCTTCAAGGCTGGGTTTTTTTCCCCTAGGAAGTGTGTCTTGGGTTTTTCCCTTATTATTTTCTCTTTTTCTTTCTTTCTTTCCTCTTCTTTTTTTGGTGGTGTGGGGGTGGTTATGTTTAAATGAAGTTGCTTTTACAACACCAAAGACTTAATCATCCACTTCCTACATAAAAGGTAGCTACTTTTTGGCATGGACCTCAAGTATATTGTAGTATAGAGGTGGAATTTAAGGAAAGGTATTAAGCAGGCTGTGTTGTAGCTTATGGGCAGGTAATAAATTGTATCATTTATCTTGAATGTATCACAGATAAGCTGCTATATAACGATTGCCACTTCAGATAGCTGTGAAATTAGGTGATTAACTAGTTGTTACTTAACCTTCTAATTTCTGTATAAGTCTAATTACTTGAAATAGAAGTTGGTGTTTTGATTTTTTACTTTGCTTTTCTGTTTGGAGTGTCATTGTAACTACTGTATTGTAAATGATGGAAAATAATTGCATGTGTTACAAAAAATAAATTGTTATATTCAAAAATAAATAAATAAATAAAAATAGACATCAGTAAAAAAATGAATAAATAATCTTACTGATCTTTTCTGGACATAAAAAAAATAATCTGAGAACTTACAATGAACAAGGCATGAGAAGAACAAAGAGAAAACTGTATCCCTGGCTCAGCCCAAAACACTCACTCCTTGTGTCACTTCTGGAAGATTCCTTCATCTCTCCAAGCTTCAGTTCCCTCACCTTTAAAATGAAAATGATATTAATAAAAACTTCATAGGGATGTTTTAAAAATTGAGTTATTATTTTTCAAGCACTTAGAATAGTGATTGGTAGATGGTAAGTATTATGTATGTGTTCTGTGAAAGTGAAAACAAACACAATTTGTAAAAATTTTTATCTTATTTATTTTGAAAGAGAGCAAGCAAGCAGGGAGGGAGGGGAAAGAGAGAGAGGGAGAGAGAGGATCCTAAGCAGGCTCCAGGTTGTCAGCACTGAGCCCAAGGTAGAGCTTGAACTCATGAACTGTGAGTTCATGACTTGAGCCTAAATCAAGAGTCAGATACTTAACTGACTGAGCCACTGAGGCATCCCAAACATAGTTTTTTGGAAGCTCTTTAAGCACTGACTTTTATTCTTCCATATGTTACATCTTATATAATCCAAATAGCAACACTATGAGGCAGTCCTGCTCCCACTTTAGCAACGAGAAGAGAGTCTTGGAGGCATGGTCAGAGCTGCACAGACAGGAGGTGTTCAAGCCAAAAGCCACACCCTGGCACTCTACTTATGCCTGAGCTCTTCTCACTGCCACGGGTGCCTCCAGGGCTCTGAGCCTGAAAACTTGCAAATAGTGATGCAATGATAATACTGAGAAGTTGGAAAGGGCTAGTGATGTATTGATTTGTGATTGGGATTCCTTTACCTAGATTTTTAGAATCTACCAGAAAAATCATTAGAAGTGTGAAAATAAATGAAGGCCACTCAAATGAGAACAAGCAAAAGCTATCTCTCAGAGCTTAGTAGAGCAAGGGAGTTATCCATCATCACATGTGTTTTGGCAAAGACCCAAAGGCAGTAAGAAGAGTAGGAAAGCTTTTTAATACAAAAAAGAGCAGCCCTGATTGGAGGCTGCTGGATGGGAAAGTTGTAAGTTGAGTATTCTATGTGAGTAGTTAGGGGTACATAGTGAGCTTTCTTTAGTTGGTCCTAAGATAGAAGAGGGTACAAAACTTAGGGAGGCTGTCAGTCACTAATCAAGTCTCAGCTATTGGGGGTTGATTATTACAGGAGTTATTATAGCTTAATACAGGGGTCTGACTTCTTACAAATCTGACTTATAGATAGCAGGCTTCCCTCCTGAGCTCATCATTATAGATAATGTCTTCGTTTCTTGAGCTGGTTGCTGCAGGTTATGAATTAGAGTTCAATTTTTTATATATGGACTGCTGGCCATTGTCTGTTGCATATTCAGTCTTTCAGAAGTCATCTAGTTCAAATCCCAACACAAATATTTAATCCCTGGCCATTGTACAGCATAATGGAGAAATCCAAAATATAAGATGACCTATTCCATTCTGAGACAACTTTCAATGTTTCCATGTGTTTAGCCATCAATAATTATAAACATGTGACTATTGCTAATTCCTACTACTTGGTTCTAGTTCTGTGTTCTCAAGAACAATAAAACCCTCAGAGACTATATACAACATCCTGATGGCCTCCTCTCAGCAGATACAGCTTGTATTAAAAGAAATATAGCCTTTGAGTTCACATAGAACCATCCTGATGTCACAGTCTAAACTTGCAATTTTTACATCTCAGGGACAGTCTTTTGTTCTGCTCACTCATATATTTTATGGCAAACATACAACCTCCACAAGACTGAACTAAATGTGAAAGTAGATTCCAATAGGAGCATAAGATCCTTTTGCCTGTTTCTAATTTGAGAAAAATATCTCAGAAAAGCATTATTGGAATTTGCATTAGTCGTTAAAATGCCATCCTAGATAGGTACATAGGATTAAATAAAATTTCAATTCAGGAATAAGTATTTCTTAACTTTCCTTCTCAGTAGATACTCTGTTCCCTCCTTCTCCTTTATCCCCAAACATTAGTGACAGAAAACTCATCTACTTTTCTCTCCCTCCAGCAGATCAAATATGAAGAACTAAAACAATATTAGGGAAAGAGAGAAAGACAAGTAGCTCTTTGAGCTGGTCCATCTGGGCACTGGTGAAGGAAGAGGGGTTTTCTTAGTGGGTTTTTTTTTCTGGTCTATTTAATTGGATGTTCTGGAGAAAGGGAGCAACGCAAGTCAGAAGATAAGCTCCCACGTTCTGCATACACCAAGAGTAGTTGTCGTCTGAAACTTTTCCATGGAAATATTGTACTCACTTTCTCTTGCCTGCCTCTTTGATTGGAAGACAGTTTCCTTCTTAAGAGGACAGAGAATTTCTCCCATGCATTCTTAACTATACATCAACCTGAAACATTTTATTTTTTCATGTTTATTTATTTTGAGAGGGGGAGGGGCAGAGAGAGAGTGAGATGGTAAGAGACAGAATCCTAAGTGGGCTCCATGCTGGCAGCACAGAGCCTGATGTGGCCTCCATCTCATGAACCATTAGATCATGACCTAAGCCGAAATCAACAGTCAGCTGTTTAACCAACTGAGCAACCCAGTAGTCTCCAACCTGAAACATTTTAGTTAACACTCTTTTCATTCATATTAGGTGGATTACAGAAATAAAATTGTCTTTTTTCATGTATAAGGGAAGACTATATACTCAACAGCATTAACTCCTTCGATAAAATATTCACAAGCACAAATCCAAGTTCTTAAACAGTATCTCCACCAATCCCCTGGATTTTGTGGGTGACAACTACAAAATGTTGTAAGTCAGTGAACTTGGGTCAACGTGGTAGGACAAGGCAGATCTGAGGCAAATAAGATTCTCATCAGTCATTGTCAAAATGAGAAAAATTGAGGGGCGCCTGAGTGGCTCAGTCGGTTAAGGCTCCGACTTCGGCTCAGGTAGGATCTCAGGTTAGTGGGTTTGAGCCCCACATCGGGCTCTGTGCTGACAGTTAGCTCAGAGCCTGGAGCCTGCTTCTGGTTCTGTGTCTCCTTCTGTCTCTGCCCCTCCCTCTCTCATGCTCTGTCTCTGTATCGAAAATAAATAAAACATTAAAAAAAATTTTTTTTAAAGAAAAAGAAAGAAAAATGGAAGTCTTCACTATCCGGTAGATAAAAACTGTATGGAGCAGACTATGTCTTAAAGGAAAGTCCTAAAGCCTCTCTCTTCTGGGTAGAGAGATTTCAGGTGTTTTTAGATTCATTCAACAAATGCATCAATAATTAGTACTAACTGCTAAGGGACAAAACAATATGCAAGTTAATGGATAGAAGTAATACATGAGACACGATGTTTTGTTCCCTGACCGTGGCAAAGATAGCCAGGTCTCTACTAAAGATGCATGTTCTTCTTTCCTGGTGTTGAGTTGTTTTCAGAAATCATTTGCCTAATTAGGGCCCTTTGTATTTAGATGGGGCTGTGAGACTGCACCTAACCAATACAGTGTGTGCCCAAGTCCATCACTTCCAGGCTGAAGTGGTTAAATAGCAAATATGTCTTCCCACCATTCTCCATTTTCTGGTTGAAATTGTAGGACCCCAAGGTCTAGAGGTGGATGGAAAGACAGGGTGAAATAAACCTGAGTCACCGAATCAGCATGGAAAGCCACCCAAAAACTTTTGATTTGTGTGAGTAAGAAACATATTCCTTTTGTAGAAAAATCCTGAAATCTCAGTGGGTTCAGTACTACTGCAGCTAGTGTTAGTTTAGCCAAGAAAGAAATCTATTCAATTATCCTTTGACAGATAACCTCAAACACTATGCTTTCTTTCCAAGCTCAGATGACCCACAACTCTCCAAAAAGAATGCTGAATTGCTGGTTCTCCTATCATTTACCTATATGCTACCATAAGCAGCGTTGGCTTCCAAAAAATCAATTTGGATGAAAATTCATGAGGGACAGTTACCTCTGAGTAACCGTTTACTCTGCAGAATCTCACCAGGGTCATTGAAGGAATCCCATGATCTTTGGCAACAGGCAGGGCCTCATACAATTTTCAATCTATAACTGAGGGCAATAGCAACTGATACTGAAATTGGGCTTTAACGAAGAGCCAAACCCTGAAGGAATCCATGTTTCTTGTTTGCCACTGTACTGCTGGCCCTTCCCCTTCTTTTAAGGTGCAGAAATATTGTCTGATCATCTCTTATCTTATATTTCCATATTTCTATAAGTTCTTCCCTCTTGCCAAATCTCACCATGTCCTCCAGTTGAGTCCAACCTGTCCTGTTCCTGCAGCAGTTACTGTAGGAGGAGGCAGAGAATAAAGGACGGAGGAGCACTAATGAAGTGGAAAAACAGAGACACCAGATCACGTCAGGTCTTGGAGGCCACGGTGAGGCCTTTAGTCTTTCCTCTCAGAAGACAACAGAAACCACTGAAGTACATTAAGAATGAGGAGGGCATGATCTGTTTGCTTTTTTAAAAGATTACTTTGGCTGCAGGGTAGAGACTAAATTAAAGAGGATCAATTAGAAGTCATGGCAACAATCCTGTCAAGAGAGGATGGCCTAAATCTGAGAGTGGCAAAAGGAATTGATAAACAGCAGGCTTGTGATAAGGACAGATATGGGGAATAGAGAGATATTAATGGAGATGCCTGGATGATAATGGAGATGGGACACTTCCTCAAGACATTGGTAGGAGAATACTTGCTCTATTGTTTTTATAATATTTGGTTTTGTTTACAGGTACTCCTTAAGCAATCCTTCTAAAGGGTACCACACACACACGCACACACTGCTGTCTGAAAGCTCTTGACAAACCAACTATAGGACTGAGACTGCTCCCCAACAGATCCTCATAAAGCTCAAGACTCACAAGTTTTCTTTAACTCTAATGTCAGTGGCCAGAAACACCACCACAAACAGCTTAGGCCTGAGACTCTCCACCTGCTAATACCTGCGCTCACACATTTTCCTATAGTTAGTCCTACTAAGCAAGCTTATCCACTGCCACCTCCTGAGCTGCCCCCATCCGCCACCAAGGCCTTGATCCTTCACCCTTCAGATGATCCTTCCCTGACATTCTCCAGGATGAAGGGCTTTCACTGCTTCTCTCCTTCCACATGCTTAGGCTCCATGGGCGATTCTTCCCAGCTCCAACACCTCACCACTACCACCAACTGCAGGGGCCAAAGAAACTCATCCTAGTTTCTTTTTCTCAAAAGGACCAAATCTATTCATGCTCACCCTGTTGGAGCCATCCTTCCACTCTCTGTCCTTGATTCCTAGGTAGCTTACTTCCTCCATGTCAATGGTGTAGACTCAGACCCTCTCACTTCTTCTCTGGAATCTCCACTACATAACAGATGTTAACTGAAGAAGAAAAAGTAACATCTCCCCCTCTTTGGAAGTTTGCCTCAAATCAATCAACTTGCTTGCCATATTTAATATTCAAGCTTTGTGCATATGCTAATAAATCATTAAAATTCAAGTGAATCCTAACATTTTTGAGTTCTCTTTCTTTCTCCCTATTTCATAATTTCTACCCAGTTCTGTAAATTACAATATTGCTAGTGAGAGTAATCACCAGCAGAAATATGCATTGTACACTGGACTAAATAGAGGAATCTCAAGATAAAAATCTCCATCAATTGTTATATACTTTTTGGCCTTGAGTAGTTGACAATTCTGTTACTCCTTTGCCAAATGGAATACTGATTAATTTCAGAATACTGTTATGTGCAGTTGAACACAATAACAAAAT
This sequence comes from Suricata suricatta, assembly GCF_006229205.1. NCBI lineage: Eukaryota > Metazoa > Chordata > Mammalia > Carnivora > Herpestidae > Suricata > Suricata suricatta. The sequence continues at coordinate 86,832,176 of NC_043709.1, forward strand.
ATACGTTCCAAAATGCCCAGAAATTTTAACAAATCATGAAGAAGTTAGGGTATTGGGAATTCATAAGAGCCAAGTTCCCCTCTACAGATGGTTCCTCAAAGATTTAGCTCCTACTTGTATATTTTAAATGTCAAGGAACTCAGTAACTGTTAGGTAGACCATCCCAATGTTGTCCTTATTAGGAGAAAGTTTCTGTTACGGAAATAATATGAAAGTTCCTATTCCACTTCTAGGTTCTTCAGAACATTGAAAAAGAAATTCATCTCCATTCCTAAATAACAGCGTCAACTGCTTGTACACAGTTTAGTCTTCATTTAGGTCTATTCTCCTTTAGACCAAGCACGGGCAGTGACCCAAACTCCCTCAGAGGCTAGGTCTTACCAATCCTGCTCTCAGCTGCCGTGGCTTACTTCGGCCACCCTGGAGCTCTCCTACGTCCTCTCACCTTATCTCACCCTGATGGGCTCTAGATTCGGAATCAGGTCCTAGCACAGGACAGGAGACATGATGTAAACACCAGGAAGCTGAGGGTCACACAACCATTCTTGACCTACATTCAGTCCTCTTAGTTTTAATTTGTTAGTGCCATTTTGGCTATTTTGAAACCTGTGGTTCACTAAAACCCAAAGGTATTTTTCAACATTTATCTGTAAAGTTAAAACTCTCCATTATATTCCTGTTAGCTTTAGACTACCTGATGGACTTTATATTTATTCTTGTTACAATATGAAATATTGATTCCTGCCTTACTAGACTTTTGAACACTTATTTTGCCATTTGAAGTGTCAGCCACTCTCTCTAGCTCTCAGCCAGCCTTCCCATGATCCAAGTTAAAAATCAAAATATTAAACAGGACAGAGTAAAGGACAAAATGCTGTGACAAAATCTAAGCACTTAAATATATGAAGTAAAAATGCTAAATCCCATAAAAATTACACATCAAAAATTAAAATTCCAAATATGCTTTCTGAAGTGAGTTTTGAGGTGAATTTTCTCCCTGTATAGAAAAGGATCAGAGCATAATAGGATTAGCGATATCCACAATTGCCAACCTGAGAAAATTAATTTTTTTAAAACCTTACTATCACTGACTACAGAAATGACGAACAAAGGACAAGGGGTATGCTGATATCCTTATGGAAAGCTTTTATCGTGCTGTGCAAGGATCCATTATTCTGTAATTTTTCCCCATCAGAGAGGCTTACTTAGGCTTTCTCTTGCCTAGATACACACACTAATAATATGCAACTAAGTTTGATATTAGTCTGTTAACAGTATCAATTGCTCCATAATTTTAAGTATGTGCAAGGGCTTCTAGTCTCACCTCTCAATTCAGTGATCTCAAAGAACCTTCAAGAGAGTGATATGAAAATCAACTCGCAATAGAAAACTAATCTGCATTAGCAATTTGTCTTTGGTTATATGTTTTACAGATAAATATGTATATGCGTTTAGCCGTGAGAGAGATATATAGAATTGTTTAACTGTGAGATTTTTAGCAGTAAAATCCATGACCTAATTGCTATAAATTCATTACCAAACCATTTTCCTTTCTCACACCAGGCTAAAATATAAACCTTGCACCATTATAAATTCTAACTGCAGCCAAATACATCCAATTATAATCAGTTGCACTAAACCCTCACTATGCATTAGGCATAATTAACCGTGTGCTAAATAATCAGTATAATAACATTTAATGTGCTGTGATAGCATTTCTGAACTACTCATGAGAATTCTAGAAAATAGAATAACTTCAATTCTAACTGCTAATGTTTTTAACCAGTTCATGTCTGTGCCTCATTAGAGAAATTTTAGTATACCGACCCCAAAATTAAAATGTGCATATGCTTAAGGACATCTTAATGTACATGGTAATAAAAAAATTCTCTTCTTTCATCAAAATATTATATACTGTAATAAATTTTAATATTAAATTGCAAATATAGCCACTTCCTAATTTTTTAAGAATTCTCAGAGTGGCCAAGACTTTTCTTGGCATATTAGAGGGTATAAATTAAATAGGAAAAAAATTAATTCAAGCATTCACATTTGAAGAAAAATCTCACACCTGGTTTATTTCAATAATAATAAGAAGAAAACAAGGAATAATAGGAAGAAGAAGGAGGAGAGAAGGAGAGGGGAGAAAGGAGAGGAAGGAAAAGGGGAGGAGAAAGAAGAGGAGGAGAAGGAAGATCTTTGCTTTATCATTGTAAAGGATGATATACATGTCTATTACATGAAAGAATATTTTTATTCTAGCACATATTATAATATTATACTTTTTATTATAATTCATGTATGTCACAAAAACAAAAATATAGCAAACAGGGTGATATGAAAAAAAAATTTTATTTTTTAAATGTTTATTTTATTTTTGAGAGAGAGCAAGTGAGCATGAATGGGGGAGGGGCAGGAGAGGGAGACACAGGATCCGAAGCAGGCTCCAGGCTCTGAGCTGTCAGCACAGAGCCCAACTTGGGGCTCGAACTCACGAACCAGGATATCATGACCTGAGCAGAAGTAAGCATTTAACTGACCGAGCCACTCAGGCGTCCTCCCCTCCCCCAAATTTTTAAACTGAAGGTTTTCGAGGTGCGTAGGTGGCTCAGTTGGTTATGCGTTGGACTGCTGATTTGGGCTCAGGTCATTCACCGTTTGTGAGATAAAGCCCTGGGTCTGGCTCCGTGCTGACAAGGTGGGGCCTGCTTGGGATTCTCTCTCTACTCTCTCTCTGCCCCTCCCCTGTTCATGGGCTCCCACACACTTGCGCTCGCTCTCTCTTTAAAAAAAAAAAAAAAACACAATAAAAAATAAAAAATAAATGTAAACTACAGGTTTGTGCCTGTTGCTCTCTTTACCTAGGGAACAGGCTCTCCCCCACATCCTGCACAGGAGCTGTGCTGGGCGGATGCCTCCGGCAGAGCAGCCTTGGGCGCTCTCGGCACCGCCCACCGGGCAGAAGGGCAGCAGCTCTCCTTGTAGGAGGTGCATTTGCACTGGGTGCACTTGCAGGACCAGCACAGGTGCAGGAGCTACCTACTGAGCAGGAGAGTTGGCTCCCATTTCAAGCTGAGGCGAGAGCAGAGGTCCAAAGCAGGTGACACACTGGTGCCAGCTGGAGGCATGGTCTAGCACATACCATCTTTCATTATCACCACTAACACTGTCCTTTCTATTTCCATGACAGCAAGGTTGATTAGGCATAATATCAAATAGTGTTTTTGAGGGGCACCTGGGTGGCTCAGTCGGTTAAGCCTCTGGCTTCGGCTCAGGTCAGATCTCACGTTCGTGGGTTCGAGCCCCGCGTCAGGCACTGTGCTGACGGCTAGCGCAGAGCCTGGAGCCTGCTTCTCGTTCTGTGTCTCCTTCTCTCTCTGCCCCTCTCCCTCTCGTGCTCTGTCTCTCTCTGTATCAAAAATAAATAAATCATTAAAATTTTTTTTAAAAAAAACAAATAGTGTTTTTGAATTTCATGCTCTTTATTTAATTTTAGGCTAATTTCACTCATGTCATTAAATCACAAAATAAAAATAGTACCTATTACAATTCCATGTTTCTATTCTACTAGAAACCCTGTACCAATAAGCCTTATGGAACTACTAAAATTAACTGGTTGTGCTGAAATTTGTTTGGCATTGTAATAGTACTTAAGCAAATGGATCTTAAACTAAGACTTAAGACTTCTCCCCCCCTCAGTGGAAACTATCATAATATTTGCTCTAGTGAGTTGTGATCTATATATTTATTACAAACATGATACATGTTACATTTAATCATTTACCTGTTTCTCTCTCTTGGTCTGAAAACTTTTTGCTGGTAATCTCTCTGGCTCAGTTTACTAGTTCCATATTTAAAGACTACTCATAGTTAACTTGTAATTAACCAGAATTGCTCTTTATGTTATCTCTGCAAATACTTTGTGTTCAATAACCCACACCTGGTGGAGAAAAAACTCTCAGGATTGTTTTCACTCACTTCATGTCTGCAACATTTAACATTTACCAAGGTAGTTATAGGATAGTTAGGAGACCCAAAGACTTGTCTTTAATAGGCTGTTACACAGTTGCAAAAGAGTTGCCCTTCAAAGGAGAAACCCAAGTTATAGAGCATGGTCCACGCAGGGTTCCACTAGAAGAGCTGATAAGAGTTACCATTCACATTCCCTCACCATTATGAGTAAATGTAGATGGAATTTGGATGAATAAATATGAAATAATAGAGTGACGTCAATAAGCTTCTCATGACATTTAGTCTGTAACCTTGTAGTTAGTGTACATGTTCAGATGGACTCCCCTACTCATCCACAAAGAGTAAAATATGAGTCATCAAGAAGTTTCTTTCTCCTCTATATACAATGAAGGAGAGTATGGATCTAGTCAAAGGATCCTACTTTTATATTTACTTTGCTACTATTTTTAAATGACATTGGCTGATAATAAAATAAATAAGGAAACTACATGAAAGTATTATTAAAAACCATCAGTCTCAAAGAAATAGCATATGACTCTTGAACTCATGAGAATATTAAAATCAGAAAGAAATGAGAATGGAAATGAAATATTCTGTGAGAAGATTCCTCACCTCATGTCTTTTACAACAGTTCTTCAAACATTCAGTTCTGCCAGAAATGCAGGACCGCCCAATGCCAGGGATACACGCTTGAATGGCATATGGTCTCTGCTTTCACAAGATTCATGTTTTAATTAGGGAAACAAGCGACATAAAAAATAATTACAGGGCAGCGTGAGAATTGTCAGAGATGTGCCATGGAGGAAGTGATGGGGAGAAGGCAAGAAACAAGAGTCAGATTAAAGTGCGGTACGGTGTTCTAGAGAGAAAAGCATATGCAAAACATAGCAGCACCTGCCTGTTAGTCTGATCCGCCTGTAAGAGCAGATGGTTGTGTATGACCAAACTCCTGCAAGTCTGTGACCATGTGATAGGACATAATGTCAGGACCAGGACTAAGGATGAAGTCATAGGTGTGCAAACCCTCTGCTGACCTCCAAATAGTGCTCTCACTATTTCTTTTCTGACCATCACTCCATTGCTACTCTGCCTTCTCTCCTAATTTACCCAGCTTAGATACTGTAAGCCACCTTCATAATCACTGGATACGAACAGCGTCCCGTGCCTTGCCCCTTTCTTTCTGCGCCATGTTTCCACAGAAAACTCAAACCCTGATTCACGCAATCTTACACCTACTCCATGGCTGCAATACAGAAGCTGAATCCTAGCCAGAGGAAAATAACACAAACACACACAATCTTAGTGATAATAACCATGCAGACTCCCCGTGCCTTACATCTCAACTCTAACTCTCAGTGATGCATTTAGCTTTTTCCAGATTAGCCTGCCCTTCTCCATAACCCATTTCACACCGTCCTTCTTTCCAATGATCAGCACCTCCTTACCTATCTTCCTTATTTCAGCAATAAAATAAAATCAATCTAAAGGGAAGGACGCCATTTTCCACCTCCCATTTATACCAGCTCACATTCATCTGTGTCTACAATTGGTCTGCTCTCTCATAAAGTGGATGAGAAAGAACTTCTCCTTTCTAGAGCCAACCCTCCCACTTGCTCTCTGGACCCATCCTCTTCTGCCCATACTAGTTTGTGTGGGGTGCCTGGGTGGCTCAGTCAGTTAAGAGTCTGACTTCAGCTCAGGTCATGATCTTGTGGTTTGTGAGTTTGAGCCTGCATCAGGCTCTGTGCTGACAGCTCAGAGCCTGTAGCCTGCTTCTGATTCTGTGTCTCCCCCTCTATCTGCCCCTTCCCCCTTGCATTCTGTCTTTCTCTATCTTTCTCTCTCAAAAATAAATAAACTTAAAAAAAAAAACACTAGCTTGTGAAATCCTCCTCCTCCAATCTCTCCTATATCAACTTTTCCTTTTTACTAACTATTTCCCATCTGAGTTTAAACATGGTATCATAGGGGCACCTGGGTGGCTCACTTGGTTAAGCTTCTGACTTCGGTTCAGGTCAGATCTCACGTTCGTGGGTTCGAGCCCCACATCAGGCTCTGTGCTGACAGCTAGCTCAGAGCCTGGAGCCTGCTTCTGGCTCTGTGTCTCCTTCTCTCTGCCCCTCCCCCTCTCAAGCTCTGTCTGTCTCTGTATCAAAAATAAATGAAACATTAAAAAAGAATTAAACATGGTATCATGTATCCCATCTTTTTAACAAAATTTTTTTAATGTTTATTTTTTTGGGAAAGAGACGCAGAGTGTGAGCAGGGTAGGGTCAGAGAGAGAGGGAAACACAGAATCAGAAGCAGGCTCCAGGTTCTGAGCTGTCAGCACAGAGCCCAAAGCAGGGCCTGAACCCACAAACCATGAGATCAGTCAGTCGCTTAACCGATTGAGTCACCCAGGCACCCCTCATATGTCCCATCTTTAAGTCCATGCCCTTTAACCCATGCCCCACCCCAGATGCTATATTATCTTATATATAAGACAATATTTCTATAATCTATATTCCCTATCAGAGCAAAACCCCCAGAGTGTGCTATTGCTCTGTGCGCTCTCTTCTTCCTACTGTTCATCCTTTGCCTAACCCACTTTACAGTCTTTCATCTCCATCACTCTGCTGAAGCTGCTCTTGTCAAGGTCTCTAGCCATCTCCATTTGGCAAGATGATAATAATAATAATAATAATAATAAATTCTCAGTTCTCATCATATTCCACCGCTTTAAATAAGGGAGGAACACCTAGGTGGTTCAGTCGGTTAAGTGTCTGACTCTTGGTTTTGGCTCAGGCCACGATCTCACAAGTTCAAGCCTCACATTGGACTCTGTGCTGACAGCATGGAGCTTGCTTGGGATTCTCTGTTTCTCCCTCTCTCTCTGCTGCTCTCCTGCTTTCTCTCTTTCTGTCTCTCTCTTAAATACATACATACATACATACATACATACATACATACATATGTACCTCTTCTTAAATCACAGTCTTCATTGGACTTTAAGGACAGCATACTCCCTTGGTTTTTCCTCTACTTCATTGGTCGCTTCTCTATAGTCTTTTCATCTGGTTCCTCTTTCCCTTCTTACTCTGGTGCCTCAAGGCTATGTCACCAAACTTCTGTTATTATACACTTTACCCAGATATTTCATTTGCCCCAGAATTTTGAATACTATTGATACATAAATTTGATCTCCACCTATATTCATTATGTATTGCTGTGTAACAAATTACCCCAAAATTTAGAAACTTAAAGCAACATTTAATTATCTCAGCTTTTGTGAATCAGGATTCTGGGGATAGCTCAACAGAGTGCCTCTGGCTCAAGGTTTCTCTTGGGATTGTAGTGATCTGGAGATTTGACCAGGGGCTGAAGGATGTGCTTCCAAGCTCACACACATGGCTGTTGGCAAGCCTTGCTCCCTCACCTCATGGGCCCCTCCCTAGGGCTGCCTCACAATGTGGCAGCTGATTTACCCCAGACTAAAAATTCTGAGACAGATCTAGAGAAAGTGCCCAAAGCTGAAGCTATAGTCTTCATATAAGTCAACCTCAGAAGTCACATCCTATTACTTCTGCCATATTCTACTTGTTAAAGCAAGTCAGTGAGTCCAACCCATATTCTAGAGGTGGTGATTACTCAAGAGTGTGGATGGCAGAATGTGAGCAATGATGGCCAGCTCAGAGGCTACCTACCATTCCACATTCTGTCCCCAAACCTCAAGATTCAAAAGTGTCTTGAGCTTGAGACTTGTATGAGGACCCATGTACAAGATTTTGCTTGTCATATCCTCTGATCATGATGCTGTCTCTGCTCACTAACACTGGAAAGTACCAAGAGTAGAGTAGTAGCAAATGTTCTTAACCCTGTGCCTACCCATATCTACTGCTGGCACCCAGGCTTGTCACCCCACCATTCTGCATGTATGTCTTCTGAGGGATTTCAAGACCTTTGCTCTGCAACTTAAACAGGCCTTTGCAATCGATGTCCATACCTCTGGTCAATGTGGTAATGCCATGCTCTCCAGGTTAGGCTTAAGCCATAATGGATGAGGGACAGAGGCTCCTTGTGTGAATAGAATCACTCTTTTCACTGCAGTTGGAGGCTCTTGCCTCTTTTCCCTAATTCCGGTAACACAGTGATATGCTCAATGTTGAAAGGGATCACATTCTATAGTGGAATCACTTGAGATCTCTACTTTTTTTTTTTTTAGCAAATTTCAGGTATACAATACAATATTGTTAATTATAGTTACCATGCTATATATTAGGTCTCCAGAAATTATTCATCTCCTAACTGAAAGTTTGTATCCTTTAACCAACATCTTCCAATATCCCCCACTCTCCAGCTGCTGGCAACCACCATTCTACTCTGTTATTATGAATCTGATATATATTGAAACATATGTTGTATAATCCCAGACTTCAAGATACATTACAAAGCTGTAATCATCAAAACAGTATGGTACTGAACAAGAACAGACACTCAGATCAAAGGAACAGAATAGAGAACCCAGAAATGGACCCACAAACATATGGCCAACTACTCTTTGACAAAGCAAAGAATATCCAATGGAATAAAGACAGTCTCTTCAGCAAATGGTACTGGGAAAACTGGACAGTGAATGCAGAAAAATGAACCTGGACCTCTTTCTTACACCATACACAAAAATAAACTCAAAAAGGATGAAATACCTAAATGTAAAACAAGGAGCCATCAAAATCCTAGAGGAGAAAGCAGGAAAAAACCTCTTTGACTTCAGTCATAGCAACTTCTTACTCCACACGTCTCCAGTGGCAAGGAAAACCAAAGCAAAAATGAACTATTGGCATCTCATCAAAATTAAAGCTTCTGCACAGCAAAGGAAACAATCAGCAAAACTAAAAGGCAACCAATGGAATGGGAGAAGATATTTGCAAATGACATATCAGATAAAGAGTTAGTATCCAAAATCTATCAAGAAGTTATCAAACTCAACACCAAAAAAAAAAAAAAACCCAACAAAAAACAAATAATCCAGTGAAGAAATGGGCAAAAGACATGAATAGACACTTCTCCAAAGAAGATATCCAGACAGCCAACACACACATGAAAAAATCTCAACATCACTCCTCATCAGGGAAATACAAATCAAAACCACAATGAGATATCACCTCACACCTGTCAGAATGGTTAACATTAACAACTCAGGCAACAGCAGATGTTGGCGAGTATGAAGAGAAAGAGAACCACTTTTGCATGCCTGGTGAGAATGCAAACTGGTCCAGCCACTCTGGAAAACAGTATGGAGATTCCTCAAAAACTTAAAAATAGAACTACCCTGTGATGCAGCAATTGCTCTAGTAGGTATTTATCCAAGGGATACAGGTATGCTGTTTCAAAGGGACAATGTTTATAGCAGCACTGTCAACAATAGCCAAAGTATGGAAAGAGCCGAAATGTCCATCAGTGGATAATTGAATAAAGAAGATATGGTGTATATGTACAATGGAGTATTACTTGGCAGTCAAAAAGAGTGAAATCTTGCCACTTGTAACTATGTGGATGGAATTAGAGGGCATTATGCTAAGCAAAATTAGTCAGAAAAAAACAGATATCCATGACTTCATTTATATGAGGACTTTAAGATACTAAATAGATGACCATAAAGGAAGGAAAGCAAAAATAATATAAAAACAGGGAGAGGGACAAAATATAAGAGACTCTTAAATATAGAGAACAGAGGGTTGCTGGAGGGGTTGCGGTTGGGGGATGAGCCAAATGGGTAAGAGGCCGAAGGAATCTACTCCTGAAATCATTGCACCATGTGCTAACTTGGATGTAAATTATAAAAAATAAATTAGATTTAAAAAATTTGTTTTATATATTAAATATAAGCAAGTTTTATTTTTCAATCATATCTCCATAAAGGTGGAAGTAAATAAAATCTTTAAAGAGGAAGAGAAAGAAAAAGAGAGAGAGACCACATTCTAGGAATACAATGGTTATAACCTGAAGAGTTCAAGAGAAGATGTAGTTGGAAGAAGTGTATTTTACATTTAACTATAAAGTTCTGAAAAATAAGTTTAACATGACTAGAAAATGAATGATTGTTGACATTTTACTCCATTCTCTGGATAACACTTGCATTTGTGGTTATCATCAACAGAGCACAGTAACAACTTTAATAGAGTCGTTGGAACCCAGTCCTCACTGAGGATGATACAGAAACATAAGCAATGATGTAACCAGCACTAAATAAATGATACAAGGGAACTGCAGGCAAAGACAAGACGACATATTTTGTTTTACGACAAGCAGGATCCCAAGAGCCATGGCATTTTTGAGTAATAACAATGTTGCTATCTTTTTCTTATGGTAAATATAGTAGGCTGAAGAGTGTACCTCAAAATTCATGTCCAGCTAGAACCTCAGGTTGTGACTTTATTTGAAAATAGTCTTCAGAGATGTAATTAATTAAGTCAATATATGGCCACACAGAATTCGGGCAGGCTGTACATGTAGTGACTAGTGTCCTTTTAAGAAGTGGAGAGGTCAAAGGGAGATATACCAGAAAAGAGAGAGAAGGGAAGGGAAGGGGAGGGGAGGGGAGGGGAGAAGGGGGGAGAGGAAGGGAAGGCAAGGGAAGGCAAAGGCAAAGGCAAAGGCAAAGGCAAAGGCAAAGGCAAGGCCACTTACACATAGAAATAGAGACTGAAGTGAAGCATCTAATACAAGCCAAGGAACACCAAAGACTTCCAGGAGCCGCCAGAAGCCATGAAGGAAAGAGTGTTCTCTAGAGCCTTCAGAAGAGCATGGCCCTGCTGTCACTTTGATTTCAGGCTTCTAACCTCTAGAATGGTGAAGGTAAATGTCTGCTGCGGTAAACCACCCAGTTTGTGGTAATTAGTTACAGCATCCTTAGGAATGTAATACAGTAGGAGATAGAAAATTAGCCATGACGGCATCTATGACAATAAAGAAATTAAAGCGATGGTTCCTGAACCTGGACAGGAAGAGGTAGTACCTAAACACTATAGAAGAATCTGCATATCCACTCAGTGGACAATAAATAGAGAAATAACTACCTCTTCTCTACTTATTATTCTAAATCCTCATTAGTAAGGCATTGTAATTCTTATGGACCCATGAATTTATAACAAATTTTCTAACCAAGTTGTTGCTATAGACAGGGACCCCACAAAAATACTGGTCCAGGGCCCTACACATCCTAGATGTGGCCCTGCTAGTGTTTATTATATTATTCTTGGTTCTTTTCCTTTTTTTTTTTTAACTCATACAATATGTGCTAGTTTGCCTGAGACAGTCCCATCGTCTACCTGTCCTGGTGTAATTATTAAAAGTGCCCCCTTTTATGCTCAAACTAATCCCACTTTGATAAAATTACATGTCTTTCCAAATATACCATCTGGGAGTCTTATGGGCCTTATCTTTAAATTAAAAAATAATAAATAAATAAAAAATAAAAACAAAAAGACCCTCCTATTTCACCACTCCCTACCATCTTTCTCTTTTTATTTTATTTTTTAAGTATTTACTTTGAGAGAGAGAGAGAAAAAGAGAGAAGGGGAGGGGCAGAGAGAGAAAGAGACACAGAATAGGAAGCAGGCTCCAGGCTCTGAGCTTTCAGCACAGAGCCTGACGTGGACCTCGAACCCACGAACTGTGAGATCATGACCTGAGCTGAAACTGGATGCTTAACCAACTGAGACATCCAGATGCCCCTCTCCACCATCTTCCAATGGGCTTTTATAAGAACATCCAAACTGTTCTCCCTGGTCCTTTTCTTATCCCTCTCCCTTCCCATAATCTTTTCTCCAAAAAGCTGTCAGGGTGATCTTCTTTAACTATAAATCAATGTGTGCCATTCTGCTATATAAATAAAAATAAACAGAACAAAGCACTACAGTTCCTTCCTATCACACACAGATTGAAGTCAAAATCCTGGGATACTTGACCCCCAGTTTGTCTCCTCCTCCCCATTCAGGTAGACACTCAGCACATCCTCAGAGTGCCCTTCCCTGCCTGCCCCCCCTTCATTGTTCCCTTCCAAGCCTGTCACTCTTGGTTCCACATTTTCTGTTCTCTTTATAGCATTTAACACTACTAAAGTTATGCTATATCTTGTATGAGGATTTTATTTTAGTCTAATCTGTCCCCCTCAATAAAAATGCAAGCTTAGGGGCACCTGGGTAGCTCAGTCAGTTAAGTGATGACTCTTGATTTTTGGCTTGGTCATAATCTCCTAGTTGATGAGACTGAGCCCCTTGTTGGGGTCCAGGATAATGGTATGGAGCCTGCTTAGGATTCCCTCTCTCCCTCTCTCTCTGTCCCTCCTCCACTCATAGGCTTGCACTCGCTCTCTCTCTCGCTCTCTCTCTCTCTCTGTCTCTGTCTCTCTCTCTCTCAAAATAAATAAATAAACATTAGAAAATAGAATGTAAGCTTAATGAGGGCAGGGACTTTATCTTTTTCACCACTGCAATTGCCATACCTAGAGGAATGTCTGGAACACTACACTCAGAAAATATTTACTGCACAGGTTAAAATAACTGCTTTATGGTGTCTCATGAAAGATACATATTTACAGAGTTATGGAAACAAAGTTGAGAAGGAGTTAATTCAATGGCTGTGGTCAAATGCAACCTGTACATGGATTCTAGATTAATGTTCCTGAAACACGAGTATACTCTTACCACTCCACTCTTCAAAAATCTTTAGCATCTTTATATTATAGAATAAATTCCAAACTTACTAGCAGAGTATTCAGAGTTATGTTCAGTCTCCCCCTACTCACTTCTCCCCAACTTTATGCTTTCATCCCTGATTTGTGGACTGCACTTATATTTCCAGATCTTCCTTGGCTGACCTTCTCCTCCCAGCAAGTGTGGTTTCTTATCATGTGCATCATTCACCTGATATTTGGCAATTGTTTTAGTCAACTGTTACTTTTCAAACTACACAGATTTCTTCTGAACTAAGGATAGAGTAGTTGGAAAACAAATACTTATTTCCTTTGTGTCAGTCACAGAATTGAGACTATAGTAAATACCCAATAAATTATTATTGATTAACTAGTTAGTAGACACATACACCATATGTAAATGGTGCTCTCTCTGACTCAAATCATATTGGAGAATAAGCTCAATCTACTGAGGACTATCTTTGAGTCAAGTTGACCTCTATCTCAGTTGGTTTAGGAAGAATGAAATTCAATTGGAAGTAGATATTTCTTGAAATGAAAAGACTAAGTCACACAGTATTCTTTTCTCAAATAAAAATACAAATATGTAGGAGCGCCTGAGTGGCTCAGTCAGTTAAGCACCTGACTCTTGATTTTGACTCAGGTCATGATCTCCCAGTATATGGGATCCCGCCCTATGTTGGGCTCTGCAATGACAGTGGGGAGCCTGTTGGGGTTCTCTCTCCCTCTCTCTGTGCCCCTCCCCCTCCTTGTACGCACGCTTGCTCTCTCTCGCTCTCTCTCACTCTCAAAATAAATATTTTTAAAAAGTATGAATACATAATATTTAGAATAAATGACAGAGAAAACAGAGAAGAGCATTTCTGATATCTTTTCCCAAGAGATAGGAATAAAACTATGAACTTTTCTGGAAGATTGTTCACCAGGCTATAAAATCTCATTTGTTAATTCTTTTTCCTGTCTTTAATTTTTAAAGTAAGTTTAAAACATCAAGATGTTGGTTCACAGCCAACTAAAAACCCATTCCTTGATTCTGCATGCTTGTTGAACTCTGATGACAGCATGCAGTACTGCTTTGAATTTTCAGGTTGTGTTTCCCTACCTCTCAAGTCCTGTGAGAAACTTCCCCAGAAGGAGAGCAGATGTGGCATTCATGTTTCCCTGACGCGCATTTTCTTGAGCTTGATTTCATTTACTCTTTTAGCTCTTTTTTAAAGGGGAATAGTGTTCTTGGCTTAAAATATTAGTTTTATTTTTGCATAAGTTTCCACAAGGCATTAACTCAAAATATGATAACAAAATCAGATAAATTCAACAGTCACCCTACAGTAAGTGTAATTGTGGGGTTACACATATAAAATGCCTACAATTTTAAAATTCATCACAACTCTGATCAAGGAGAGGGAAGAACATTACTGAAGAGCACTGGTGAATATCCTATAAAAGACCCTCTGGAGTTATTCTGCTTCTACTAGATAACTCTATGGGTTATTTAAAAGTGAGCACAGTTCAAACTTTACCCCTTCTCTGGAGACATTTTATTAATCTTTGCATCCTTAGGACCTAGCACTGTTTCCTCAAGCCAGATAATTACTTTTCTCTTTCACTTGAATTATTCAGTTTCATCCTCTCTAGCCCATAAACCAGTTTTTGTTTCTTTTCCACAAAGTATGGTCTACTGATCTCCATCAGAATTATCTGCAGATTTTAGACCAAAGTCAGTTTCTGAAGATGGAATCTACAACTCTGAATTTTTAGTAAGCTTCCTGAATAATTCTCTTTCACATGAAATTGTGAGACCCAGTCCCCCCTCCCTCACACACACACACACACACACACACACACACACACACGACACAACAAACACATTTCTTACTCAGAGAAAAGTACACTAAGCAGATGCTAGAAAGGAGGATTTTTTGATTGGTCTTTTTATCAGTTTACTAAATGGAATGATTGTTCAGCCAGGGAAGAACTATTTACCAGGTGGATAATGAAAAATGGCAACACCTTTTTAAAAATCTGCTTTGCATTTGCCGCTTATTGACAAGTGTGTCTTATGAGGAATCAGGATCCCTCATGTTCTCTTAACTCTCCCACGTTCCCATGGAAATGTAACATATTTGAGCCACATGAGTCCTTCAGTCTTCCAGAGCCCAACCATTTGGAGATGATTGAAAATACACAAAGAAGAAAATTCTAGAATGTCAAATATTTTAAAGTTGCAGAAATTAATAAAATATCAAATATCACATTTTAACCAAATATATGCATTAAATACATTAAAAGGCAAAGACCTCTTCCTTTCTTCATATTATGAAGAAATTTCCCAAGGACAGGTGTCCTTATTGCTGCTTTTTTCCCCCATAACTTTATAGACTTTTCCCCCTTAGTGCTAGAATGGTCTATGTAAAAGCTGGTTAAGAAGCCCTGTCTCCAATAAGTAATTTTCATGTGGACAGATGCTCTGCTGGTTTTCTGCTTGCTTTGCTGTCCGTCATTAAAGTATCTGGAATTGCTAGAAAGCTAATCAGCAATTTTTTGACAAATGCCAAGGAATTAAATGATTATAGCTCTAGCTAACTTTTCAAAAAAAAAAAAAAAAACTAATGAAGCTGCCTTCAAGTAGATGAACTCACAGAGCGCTCTTTCTTCACCGCCCACAAGTGTTTCTAATAGTGTGAAAGCTTTTGCAGGGGGAGGAGCCCTTAGTGTTGAAATGTAGACGCACTACTGGTGCCTCCTATGTTAGAAAATACAGGAATTAGAAACATCGAGTTCAGTACAAGAAGTATACTACCAACTACTTGAGGCCAGAGAGAAATCAGTAGGCTACTTGATCAATTTTTTCTGAGGAAAAAAAAAGTCCTTTGTATTCCAGACCTGCACCTGTGTTTGTCCCTTTTTGCTCTTTGAGTTGGTTTTCTAGGGTTTGTGATCAGTTCATATTAATTCATCCACACTCTCATTGGTTTCCCATCACAGTCTGTACAGATTTCTATGGACCACTGCCAAGGAAATAGACGTGAGTCTGAGCATAAAGCTATGACTGCTTGCATTTCAAATCATCATCATTGTCAACGTCATCCTTGAATATGAAAAGATAACAACAGCAGTAAATACATTGTTGAAAAATATAGTTTTTGTTAGCGAATAACTGCAATAACAACAAAAAATACTGACACTGATTTCATCTTCATTTCAACTTTATGAGATAGGTGATGTCATTATCTCCATTAAAAAATTTTTTAATGTTAATTTATTTTTCAGAGAGAGAGAGAGAGAGAGAGAGAGAGAGAGAGAGAGAGAGAGAGAGAGAGAGTGCAAGCAGGGGAGGGGCAGACAGAGAAGGAGACATGGAATCCAAAGCAGGCTCCAGGGGGCGCCTGGGTGGCTCAGTCGGTTGAGCGGCTAGTTTCGGCTCAGGTTATGATCTCAGGGTTCGTGGGTTCGAGCCCTGCATTGGGCTCTGTGCTGGCAGCTAGCTCAGAGCCTGGAACCTGCTTCAGATTCTATGTCTCCCTCTCTCTCTGATCCTCCCCTGCTCGTGCTGTCTCTCTCTGTCTCTCAAAATTAAATAAAACACACACACACACACACACACACACACACACACACACACACAGAAGGCTCCAATCTCTGAGCTATCAGCACAAGCCCCAAGTGTGGCTTGGACTGTAAGTCAGCACTTAACCAACTGAGCCACCAGGTACCCCTAATTATCTCCATTTTAAAGAGAAAATCTAAAGCACAAAAAAGTTACATGTGTTGTGGAAGGACATACAGGACCTGGTGTCAGAACCAGGATTCAAAACAGGCAGGCTACTTTCAGAGCACACACTCTTCACCACCATGTTATGTTGCTATCATGAAAAATAAATCAGTGGGGCACCTGGTGGCTCAGCCGGTTAAGCGTCCAGGTTCAGCTTAGGTCATGATCTCACAGTTCATGGGTTCGAGCCCTGCATTGGGCTCTGTGCTGACAGCTAGCTCATAGCCTGAAGCTTGCTTCAGATTCTGTGTCTCCTTCTCTCTCTGACCCTCCCAAGCTCGTGCTGTCTCTCTCCGTCTCTCAAAAATAAGTTAAAAAAAAACATTAAAAGAAAAATAAATAGTTCAGGTAGACATGGACTCAAGACTTCATTATCAGAGCTGGAAACAACTGAGCTTACTAGTCATAAGTAAATCTTGCATAACAATTTAGATGCATACCCAAAGGTCCTCATAAAATTAAATTGTTTTTATCCAGCATAAAATATATCCTGGAGAAAATAGGTATACATGGTCAGAGGCAGAATTTAAAATATTAATGTAAGAGAAATACTAACTATTATATTAAAATTAGCTGTAATGCATTAATAGTTTGGAGATTTGGGACCAACTTTATACTTGAGGACTTTAGCCTTTTTTCTGTCTTTTTTTCTGTTATTCTATCTCTTTTTGGTAAGTGCTGAGGATAAAATTTGAGCATATCAATTAGTATAAATAGAATTTTTAAGATATAAAAATGTATTTACCCAAGTTTAAATTAGACAAAATTTTTATTTTTAAAATGTTATATACACACATACCTAAATTAATCCCTATATATTGCTGAAGATAATGAGAAAAGATTGTTAACTATAAATGTTAAATATACATTGGGGGGTAAAATACAGTTGAAGGGTAGAAAAGCAAATTTACGAATTATACTAAGTAAGCATTATCTGTCAGACAGAGAAATCAGAAGAGAGAAGATGATGATAAAGGTCACCTTGGATAAATAAGGAAGATGTGACCACCATCCTAGGGGCACAGCCTCAGAGTTAGAGCTAATAATCCAGTCTTCTGGCTAATGACTGTGGTCACAACTACACCCCAATTCACACACAAAACTTTGAATAAGTCTTTCCAAAGTGAAGGAGCTTCCCAGAGCACTTTTACTGCGAAGGTCCTTAGGTATATTCCAATTTTTGGAGCAGCCATTTAATTTACTATTAGTCTCTACAGAATAATGGTTAAAAGCATAGACTCTGAGACTAGAATGCCTGGTTCTAAATGCCAGGTCCCCATTTAGTTACAGTGCAAGTGGGTAAGTCATTAACTCTCAGTGTCACTTTGCTTTCCTCATCTGTAAAATAGGATAGAAAGCTCATAACTACTGACTTTAGAGAATGGTGGTGACAGCGCAGGGACAGGCCTAAACAGAGTGTGTAGCATATGGTAAGATTTTTTTTAAGATGTTACCCCTTAACTATCATTATAAACACAAAGAGCTGGAATTTCAATATCATTGGAGGGATGTCCTTGCCTAAATCTGCAGAAGTAAGCCAAAAGGTAAAGAAGACATTATCTACCTTTTTTCTTTTCTTTCTATCTCTTTTGTCTTCTCTGAGCACAGAAAGGTAAGATGAAAAGTAATAAATACTATTTTCATAAAGTTCTCACTTAGTCCCTAAAGAACTCTGGGCCAAAACAATCTACAATAAGTAAAGTTAATAAACTTTAATTACGATTTTGAAATCTCCTTTATAAAAATGCCACTATTACTCACTTGGTGCTAGCAGATATTTATTAAAGGTTTAAAAGGCCCCAGGCACTATTAGGGCACAAATACAGGGAAAAAAAAAACCCAGGTCTCTCTTCTTAAGATACTCAAAATTGAATGAAGACACAGACCCAGGAACACCTGCAATATCCCAAAATAATTGTTACATTGGAGGATTTTACAAAGTATAGTTGAATCCCAAAGAACTTTTTTTTTTTTTTGAAAAAATAAGGAAGGCTCACACTAGTAGGTGCTGTCCAGGTAGTCAGGAGAATTTCAGCGAGAACAAGAATATTTAAGGCGCAGAAGTTGAAACTATAAATGTAAGAATTATGAACATGATTAGAGTAAAAGAGAGTATCAGAGGAGAGATGGAATAGGAGTCCAAACAGACAATATTTGGAATCAGATCACAAAGAGATTTCATATCATAATAAGGAGTATAGAGAAAATGGATAACAGATGTATGTGTGGCAAAGCTAATTTTTAAAGTTTATTTATTTATTTTCAGACAGAGACAGGGCATGTGAAAAGGGAAGTAAGAGAGAGGAGTGGAGATAGAGAGAGAATCCCAAGCAGGCTCCACGCTGACAACACAGAGTCCAACATGGGGCTTGAACCCATGAACCATGAGATCATGACCTAAGCTGAAGTCAAGAGCCACCTAGGCACCCCAAGAAAGCTAATAATAATGACATATTGATTGATTGAAGTATGCGGACAGAAGATGCAGGGATATTGAGGAGAAGACTTTGTGAGAGTCAAATCGAACCAAGGACAGAAGCATCGGGGTTGAGACAAGGCTTAAGAGAAGTATGTAAAATGAATACGTTGAATCTGTTGATTGACAGATATTAGAAATGAGAAGGGGTGCCAGTAGAAACAGCTCCATGCTGAGGAATGCAAGAAGGAGCTGTGTATGTGAGTCTGGGTTCAATGAAGAGATGGAATTTGTGCACCAATCTGAACAAAGAAAAGTGACAACGCAGAATAATTAACTAAAACGGGATAACCTACAAAAAGGAAAACAGAACTTTCAAGGCTACAGACATGGCAGATACACGGAGTAGCCTCTATCTCTTTTCTGTCCAGGTAAAATATCTGAGAAAGCAGCCAGTCTGGAAGAGACCCCTGTCTTGCACCAATGTCAAATTCCAGAAATTAATGAACAGCCATGGCCCAGTGATGACCAAGTATTTTGCTGAACCCCAGAACACACTAGGACTTCAGTCTCTGAGATTTTGGGGGAACCTGGCTGTGGGGAGATGTCACACGGTTGAATTCACTGAAAAGCTACCCCTGAGGGCTCAGGAAAGCTGCCCATGGGGAAGTCTTACTGGAGCCTAAAGGGAAGGAGCTAAGAAAGAGACACTCCTTCCCCTGTAGTGCACTTCAACACTCTGTTCTTTTTTTTTTTTTTAATTTATCTTTGAGAGAGACAGAGACAGAGACAGCATGAGCAGGGGAGGGTCAGAGAGAGAGAGGGAGACACAGAATCTGAAGACAGGCTCCAGACTCTAAGCTGTCAGTACAGAGCCTGACACAGGGCTCGAACACACTAACCACGAGATAATGACCTGAGCCGAAGCCAGACACTCAACCGATGGAGCCACCTAGGCACCCCGTCAACACTCTGTTCTGACAAAGCTTAACATGAAGACAGCTGGCAAAGGAGAGATGTTTACAGGTCCAGCTTTATTATCACTGAGAAGGCAGTGAAGAGTGGATCTAGAGTTGAGAAGCAACAAATTAAGAACTGGTACATTATGTGCAAGAAGAAGGTGAATTCTATTACAGAAATTTTGACTTTGAGGTGTCTTTGGGGACACCTCTATTGGATACTGGTTCTTGAAATCTGAAGAGAGGTTTGAGCAGAGGTGCAGATTTTTAGAACTGTCAATAGATATGTGGCAGATTGAACCTTGGGCATGTATGAAATTATCCAAGGAAAACGAGCTCTTTGAAGAGGGAAAAATGCCAAGGACAAAGAGAAACAGCACATGCTAAAAGGAGGCAGAGAAAAAAGAGCACACAAAAGAAACCGGTAAATAAATCACAGCACAGTATATTTATGGTTAAAAATGTGGGAGAGAGTGTTGAATAACCCAAAGTGTTAGGTAAAAGAAAACCCAGAAAAGTTTTACTAGATTTAAAAATTAAAAGGTAAACTTAGTGAAAAAAACTTATAGTATGAAGGTGAGAGTCAAAGCCAAGCTGCATGGATCCAGGTGCGAACAAGTGAGGAAATTGGGACAGAAAACACATTTTTTCTTTAGGGTGGTCACCAAAAGAGGATGAAGTGTCAGTGGAGAGGCATTTTGCTTGCTTGCTTCCTTTGCTTCGGGAGTAGGGGGGACTCAGGGAGGGATAGAGGAGAAAAAAGTGGTGTGAAAGACATTTGAAGATGTGAAAGAAACCAATGAAAACCGAGACACAGGAAAGAGAGGAAATAATTGATGAAGTAAATACTGGAGGAGGCAGCATACAGATTAAGGAATCAGAATCACAGAGAAGTGGAGATACCTCCTCCTCAGGAAGGTTTATTTCTAATTAGTAAATAGAAGTAGACAGTGCCATTCACCCCATCCTAACTTTATGGTATTACCCAACTCAGAAACAAAAGATTCATTGAATTTGGAGGTTGAAGAGAACTCAGAGAAATGGTTCTCAAAATGGCGGCCCATAGACCAGTAACATCAAAATGGGAAGAGGAAAGCCCTCTTTTTTTTTTAACATTTATTTATTTTTGAGAGAGAGACACACACAGAGGGTGAGTGGGGTAGGGGCAGAGAGAGAGGGACACGCAGAATCAGAAACAAGTTCCAGGCTCTGAGCTGTGAGCACAGAGCCCGATGTGGGGCTCCGACCCACCAACCGTGAGATCATGACCTGAGCTGAAGTTGGACGCTCTACCAACTGAGCCACCCAGGCGCCCAATGGAAAGTCTTCTTTCTGAGGATGTTTTAGGAGCTAACTTAAAAACAAGGAACCTACCTCAGATGCTTTGGTGCTTCTCTTTTATAGAATCAATCACCATGCTGCCATTATTTACTCACAGGTCTGTTTCTTCTGCTAGACTTTGAAATTCTCAAGACACGTCAGGGTCTGACTCATATTTTTACGTTTAATAATCAGCCAACCACAATCAGTGTGAAATAGAGAAACAAATGAAAAATTAATTCAAGCCTCAAACAACAGCAACAACAACATTCAAACAACAAAAACAAAACAAAAAATAGGGAGAACCCAGCAGGCAATACTGAGCCTTCTTCAACCAAAGCAGATTCCCCTTTCTCCTGTTTCTCTTCTATTTCATTCAAAGAAGAATCCATCTATAACATCATTTGAAAGCTATGCTTTCGCCCAGCTCATTCATTTCACAGATGAGGAACCCGGGGATTTGAGAAGACAAGTGACTAGTTCAAAAGGCTAGGGCTACTCTGTCACTAGAACAGAGGACTCAGGTTCACTATCAAAAACAAACCAATTAATTTATCAATTATCCAAAACTTAAACATTTATACTATTTGCAATTACTTTAAAAATGTTTGAGCTTATTTATTTTTTGAGAGAGAGAGAGAGAGAAATTCTCAAGAGGGTCCACACTGTCAGCACAGAGGCCGATGAGAGGCTCAGACTCATAAATGGTAAGATCATGACCTGAGCCAAAATCAAGAGTCAGACACTTAACTGACCATCCACCCAGGCACCCCTGTAGTACTTGCAATTTTAGTCCAAATAATTTTGACCTCAACCTCACCCATTGTTTAGCATGGCATCCTACACCTTCATTCAAGAAAACTCATGAGACCATCTCTCTGTGGCTTCTGTGTTTGCTCATCAGAAATGCATTCAGAAGTAACTGTTCTAATGACCTTTGAGACTCATAAACAAGAATGAACCTCAAGGAACTGACTGGATGCACTGTGTTCTGCCACATCAATGTCTTATTTGAGCCTGATGATTTCTCTTGAAATTAAAAGAAAGTCCACAATTGCCCTTGGGAAATAATCTTCTCTCTTCTTGTTTTTGCTATAAGTAATCAAATGAAACAAAATAAAAACTTGCATGCTCTAACTTCAGGAATTGGGGAAGGAATTCTCAAAATAAGAATTTTGTAAAATATACATTCCCTTGCTGTAGTCAAGACATTCTGATAAATGATTATTATCTGCAAGCTAGATAGTTTGTATATAAAGAAAAAAAGAAATTCAAGTGAATGTTAAATATATATACCAAGCCAAAAGTCAGAATGCCAGAGCTAAAGTACATGTAGTAATATCAGATAAGTTAGACTTGGAAGCAAAGAGTATTATCAAAGATAATAAAAATAATAATAAAGGAAGATGTAAAAATCATAAATATGTATAAACCTAAAATTGAAGAATTAAAGGAAGAAATATACAATTCTACAACCAAATTTGGAGATGTTAATGGCCATCCCCACCTCAGCAATTGATAAACTATTTTCTTGTACTCATTCATACCTCAATAAAGATACAAAACTTTAAAAATAATCCAGCAGTGGGAGACAATGGGCTGACAATAGTAGGAATAAGATTAGCCAGAGATTGATAATTATTGACGTCAGGAAATGAGTACAGGGGAATTCATCAGAGTAAATTTTTACATACACTTGAAATTCTGCTTCAACAAATGTTTCCAAATCTCTGAATAAAGCCTATTAAAATACAGTCTTGGTTCCTTGTAAAACCTGTAGAGAGAAGTTAAGTTTCTGGCCATAGTAGTTGTTCAGCTAGGCTCCATTTTGCTGACCATACTACAATGTGGCTTATGTATGTTAATTCATATTTCGTATGATTTTGTAAATGAATCAGTCCAAAGCACAGTGACACTGGAGGAGGGGGAACAGTGATCAAGAATTATTTTTGGAGATTATTTGTGATTATAAATTGGGGTATTAAAAAAAATCCGAAACTTGGAAATAGGCAAATGGATAACAATACTTTCTTTCAGTATCATGCTGGAACTTGTCTAACAAACATATCCAAGATTTGTTTCCTTCTCTAAGGAATGTACCTTTGTATGGCTTACTACTCACTATTTATTAGAATATTTTAGGGGTGCCTGGGTGGCTCAGTCAAGTATCTGACTATTGCACAGGTCATGAGTTCGAGCCTCACATCAGGCTTTCTACTGTCAGAGAGGAACCTGCTTCGGATCCTCTGTCTCCCTTTCTCTCTGCCCCTCCCTCCTTCCCCTACCCTCTCTCAAAAATAAACATTTAAGGAAAAAAAAGAATATTCTACAATTCTGTGGAGAGATGTTAACTTGTACAGGATTTACAATGATGCACATGGTTCTTGTCCAATAACAATAAAGTTTGTCTAGTTGAGATTTTAATCTTGTAAAGATGAAAATGACTCCTGCCTAATTAAAAAAGAGAAAGACAATCCCATATATTACATTTTAATCTTTCTTTAGGACATTAACTGGGTTTGTACCTAACTTGGCAATCCTTTGCTCACTATTCATTCTTTCAGTCACTATAAATATTTTTCTCTACTAAACTCCCTCTGAACCTGATTTACCATACTTTTGGCTCAGTCATTAAAAAATTAGATATAAAAGCCAAGATATGGAATCAATCCAAGTGTTCATCTAAGGATGAATGGATAAAGAAAATGCAGTATGTGTATGTGTGTATACACGCACGCACACACACCTTGCCATTTGTGACAACATGGATAGAACTTGAGGGTATTATGCTAAGTGAAACAAGTCTGACACAGAAAGACAAATACCATATGATACTACTTATATGTAGAGTCTTAAAAAAAAAAAAGGCTCATAGATAACAAGAATGGATTGGTGGTTCCCAGAGGCATGGCTGGGAGAATAGGGGTATGAAGGAGGTCAACAGGTGCAAACTTCCTGTTATAAAATAAATACATTATGGGAATTTTTTCAACGTTCAACCTTTATGTGCTCACTTTTACAAAATAGTATAAAATGCCCAAATCCTGCCTTGCATCAGACACATTATCCCTCCATAAAAATCTCATAGAGAGAGAAGCAAAATGGACAAAATTACTCTTAGCTTCTCTTGTACCCAAAGCCCAAGAGCAGAGTTGTACGGTACACTGGGCTTACTAAGGCCTAAGGAAAATCTTCTTCCTTCACTTAACCCCAGATCTCGATTGTATTATTAGGCAGCTACCCCAGCGCTTAGGAATAAAGAGGGTGAAGGAGGTGGCCGAACTTGCCTTTTTGGTCAGCTTGCCCCCTGGAAGAAAGAGAAGAAAGGCCCACACTCATGGGTGACCTTCCGGCAAACACTCACTCTGGTAAATGTGACTAAATCAGTATTCTGAAATCTGTTAAATTAACCACAATGTGGCTATTCGGTATAAGGAGCATCTGAAGATGCAGCCAAGGGGCCGCATTTAGCTAATCCTCTATAGACCTAACACTCACCAGCAAGACTGATATGACCAAGTCCTGGAAAAGGTTCTAATATGCTTGCGCAGGACAGACTTTCTGCTGCTTTCTGTAGAGCAATGGAAACAGAAGCTCTAGGTTAGAGGAAGGCAGGTTACTGTGGCCAGGGGTGTTTAAACTGAAATTTGATAAATGAAATATTACAATTTTTTTGGTGTTTGTTTGTTTGTTTTTTGAAAGAAGTAAACACAGGAATTTATCAAACAGGCTCTGGAGTTCAGGGTCTATCCTGGGATACCAATCTTAAGAGTGTAAATATAGGAACAAGGATGTTAATCCAAATTGCATGTATATTTAAGTAGGCTGTGAAAAAGGAGATGAGGGGGAGGGGACGGCAGGGCAGGAGGACCAGAGGCTTAAGTGGAGTTCTAACAACACTGCCGGCACCTGTGCGCTCTGGGGAGAAGGGAAGGCCTCGCCCCCAGCAGGCAGGCCCTCTCACAGGCACGCCCTCAAGCCACTGATGACGGACGGCTCTCTAGACGGTCCAGTGCTTGAAGTTTAGCAAAACTGAACAGCCCTCTAGACATCAGCGTTAACTCCCCAGATACTCGTGTTTCTCTTCTTCTCAAACAAATTGGACTGGAACAAAGAAAATAAAGGGCAATATCGTGGAAGATGTGTGTTTTCAGTTGGGGAGGAGAAAAGAGCGTGTTACAGGGGGTTGAATCCCAGACAAAGCAAACTCTTGTGCAAGGTACGGTGTGCAGGGCCCAGAACCGGCAGTGGAAAGCCTGGAAGCCAGTCCTGGCCAAGACACTAGCTGTCCTGGGCAAGCCATTTAACCACTCTGTCTTATTTCCGTGTCCGTAAAACGAGAAACTTAAGCCAAGAGAACCATCTCTGAGTTTCCTTCCAACTCTAAGGTACTGAATACTAGGTGTCATGAGCACAAGTACAAGAAATTAAATGTAACAAAAGAATAGGAAAGACGTAGGGTTTAATTTTACATAAATAAATCAGCAACAGTCGTTGGATACCCCTCTTTAAGTCCTTTACTTTCTAAATAGAAAACAAGCTATATTACAGAATGGGACTTACGATCATAGTCACAATGCTGAAAAGAAAAAATGGGGGGGGGGGAAACACCAACCCATGGTCATTGTTTTATTAATGGGATGCTGCCTCCTGTAGTTCAAGATCAACAGGGCACTTGAGCCAAACAGGTTCCTAATGGCAAAACCAAACAACCATTATGTTTTATTTTACTAGCCTGACTTTTCAGAGTATTTGTTGCTTGTTTTTTAAATTAGGGTGGTGGAAAGAAAAGATGATATAAAGTTAACATTTTTTTAAAGTTCGCTAGCATCTGAATGAAAATGTTGCCTTTAAATGCAAGCCCTGCCTGAGCCTGCATTTGGTTCCCTTCACACACTCTCTGGAGCCCGGTTTTCTTCTCTGTGCTTTGTGCCACCTGGTTCCCAGCTGAACAAAGAACAATCCTCCCCATTTTACATTAGTCTTGCTTGAAGAGTTCATAAAAAAACAGTGACACCAAATGTGGCAGGCTCCTGAGAAAGTGTAATTACACAGAAACAAATAGGGTATGTGTTAGCCTAAATATGTCTGGAGTGATTTATTATTTTTGTTACAGTTCAATAAGTTTTTCTCTTTGATGTAGAGATTTTCATTGAGGAAAACGTATGGTAAATTCTAACAGTCAAATAAGCACTAGAAGGGCATGGACTCTGGAGCCAGACTGCCTGGGTTGGAAATCCAGCCCCAGCCCGCACTAGTTATGTGGCGTGGGTTAATTTGCTTCACCTCTCCGTGCCGTATTTCCTCAGCCATCAGGCGGTGGTAATAGTAGCACTTATCTCCTACATAGCTCATGAATTCATCTTTGCAACGCCCTGAGAACAGTAGCAGGCATGAGTCAATGCTACGTGAGTATTCATTAGTACTAATAAAAATTCATTAAATAAAGAAGCTAGGGGAGGAGGAAGATCTGAATCCTTACTTTCTCATATACTTTCCCTTTCATAACCACCATCCATGTCTCTCTTCTGCATATTTCTATTCCGTAACAATTAATCATCTCTCTCCTCCTCTTTTTTCAGATATACTCTTTCTTATCTCCCACCGTTATAGAGACAATAAGAATCAAAGAATCCTAGGGCAGGAAAGTATTTTTACTGGGGTTAGTCCTTTCATCTACAAAGGAAAGGAACTGAGACCCAGAGAGATTAATTGACATGTCTACAGTCCAACAACTAATGAAGGGTCACTTCTTTTTTTGTTTTTATTTTTTAATGTTTTTTATTTATTTTTGAGAGAGAGGGAAAGAGAGGAGAGAGAGGGAGAGAGAGAGAGAGAGAGAGAGAGAGAGAGAGAGCGCGTGTAAACAGGGGAGAGTCAGAGAGAGAGGGAGACACAGAATCTGAAGCAGGCTCCAGGCTCTGAGCTAGCTGTCAGCATAGAGCCTGATGCAGGGCTCGAACACACGAACCATGAGATCATGACCTGAGCCGAAGTTGGATGCTTAACAGACTGAGCCACCCAGGTGCCCCTGAAGGGTCACTTCTTATCAGACATTTAAAAAGCTCCCTCTCCAGGCATCTGAGTGACTCAGTAGGTTGAGCATCCAAATTCAGCTCAGGTCATGATTTCACTGCTGGTTCAAGCCTTGCATCGAATTCTGCTGGCGTGCTAACATCTCACAGCTCAGAGCCTGGAGCCTGCTTCAGATTCGGTCTCTGTCTCTCTGCCCCTCCAGTGCTCAGGCTCTGTCTCTCTCTGTCTCTCAAAAAAAAAAATGTAAACAAACAAATAAAAAGCTCATTCTCCTCCAAAGCACATTACTTCTGATACTGAACTTCCCCATTATTTCTACCTCCCCAGGCCCCTACCCTCCTTCCTTCCCTCTCCCCGTACCCCCCAAACCACACCTTACTCCAGTGAAGGGCTAGAAACGGAGTATCTTGCTCAAGTCTGTTCTTAATGGCCTTTCTAATCTGATTCTTTGAATTCCCTTTTGCTGGCATAAATAATATGCCCATAGTTCTGAAATAAAAATGGAAATACAGGCTACGATTAGAGGGGTTTTTTTACCTTTTTTTTTTAAGTGTCATGTGAAAGAATTAAGAAAACATAAAATTTCAATCACAGGCAGTTTTGCACTTAGAGAATTAACTTCCTTGGGGAAAAAATGAAAGTACCTGACTTGGTATTGTTCAGGAATTCAAACATATGTCATCCCACATATGGGCATACACCACACACAGTTGAGAGGACACACATATTCAAACCTCTGGACTCCTGCTGGTTTCTGTGTTGTGTTCTTTCAATCCTCTCACCATCAGTCATTCAGGCAGCAAGGTATAGACGTCAGCATAATTTAGTTATTTGCCATCATTTGTTGAGGAACCACTATCTGCACAGAATCTGATGAATATGTAAACAAACAAACAAAGCCTAGCAGTGCAGTTTATGGTTTACCAGTGTAGTTTATGGTTTAGTGCGATAAACAGGAAAACTGACCATTAAAAAAGTTTAAATGTTAAAAATGGAGAAAAACACACAGAAGTATCCATCACCAGAGCCTCGTCAAGAATTAACTGCCCTGGGGCACCTGGGTGGCTCAGTCGGTTGAGCAACCGGCTTCGACTCAGGTCATGAGCTCACTGTTCGTGGGTTCAAGCCCCACATCAGGCTCTGTGCTGACAGCTAGCTCAGAGCCTGGAGGCTGCTTCAGATTCTGTGTCTCCCTCTCTCTCTGACCCTCCCCTGTTCACGCTGTCTGTGTCTCTCAAAAATAAATAAAAAAACATTTTTAAAAAAGTAAAAAAAAAAAAGAATTAACTGTACAAAGACAGCCTAATCCAGTCTGGTTGAGTGACATAAAAATAAGTCGTAAATATACATAATTACATAATTACTAGTGGATCACTGTTGCAAAGAAAAAGATCAGGGTCTCTCATAGATGAGAAAAGGAATGGCAGGGGAGGCTAATTTATTTGGATAATCTAGGAAGGGTTCTCTGGTCTGAGAGTGGTCTGAGTTCACTGCAACCTGAAGAATGAGTTGAGTAAAAAGTGACTCAGGCAGAAGAGCAGCATGAATAAAGTCCTGATTGAGTAAAGTGCTTGGTGCTACTGTGCTTAGAGCTAAAAGGAGGCAAGCTGTGCCTCCTGGATTTGAGCCACACGAGATGGTGCAAGATGAGCCCGGTGAGAGGGGCAGGGACTGGTGCCCTTAGAGCCTCCAGAGCCTCAAAGACAATGTTAAGGGTATTTTATCCTAAGCAATGGGAAACTCTTAAAAGATGATAAGCAAGGACATTACATGATCCTATTTGCATTTAAAAAAAATTTTTTTTAATGTTTATTTACTTTTAAGATAGAGAGAGTGCATGAGCAGGGTGGGGGGCAGAGAGAAAGGGAGACAAAGAATCCCAAGTGAGCTCCAGGCTGCAAACTGCCAGCAAAGAGCCGGACACGGGGCCTGAACCCACTAACCAAGAAATCATGACCTGAGCCAAAGTTAGACACTTAACTGAGTAAGCCAACAAGGTACCCCATTTTCCTACTTCCATTTTAAATAAATGACTATGATTATTGGGTGGACAACGGATTGCAGAGGGATATGGGTAGAAAGAGGGAGATCAATTAGGAAGTTCTTCCAGACAAAAGTAAGAGGGCAGTGAAGATGTGGGAGAAAACTGATCAATTCAAGACCTATTTTGGGGTTGAATATATATAATTCATTGTGATAAATTGTGATAAATTGCAATAGGAGGGATGTTCAGTTGAAGGACACTTTCAAGTTTTTGGCCTAAATTTTCTTTTTTAATTTCACTGTTTTTTTTTTTTTTCTTTGTTCTCTGGTCATCTTTTCTTATGTCCCTGGTACACTACAGACAGAAGTAAGATAATTAAACCAAGCTATACCCTTAAAGTTTGCCAGCTATAGGACATCACATTGGATTAAAAATGCAGGCTAGCTCTATAAACGTTTTTTATTATGATTTGAGATTTTCCAGGATTTGCCAAGATATTTTCTAGACTATTTACATCTTGACTGGAAAATTTTGAGAGATGGAATGATGTATATGCCAAATGGTAGATGCAAACAGTCTAGGCAAGGTGAATACTATGTATCATTCACTAACTTTAGAAAGAAGTATTTTGGCAGGCAGCTGGGAGGAAGTCTTTCCTTGGGTTATATCATAAGGTTGAGAAATGTGAAAGAGGAAGAGGAAGGGCACTGAAATAGGAAGTGCAGAATACCAACTTTTGGCTTTTTCAGAGTTTGGCTAATGACCAACCTTGGATGTCACTTACTGATTAGAAATCTTGAGATTTGCATACATGAATATTCAGGTGGATAATTAGTTGAAACAAATAAGAAAGGTACATCTAGTGTAGATCGGAGCATAGTTAACAGGAGAGAGGAAACCACGCTGTGCTTACAGACACGGCTACAGCATTATTGTGTGATGTTCTTTTCTCTACACATTGAAAGAAAGATCAAGAGTGAAACTAATTATGTTGGAAAAATACATCCAGTCACAAATTTGGAAAAAGAATGTGCATGAAGCAATTAAAGGCAAAGCCTTTAAAGTAAAAAAAATAATAATAAATATTGCAAGTTGAGTGAGAGAAACTCACCAAGGAGAAAGACCCAAGAAAAATCAGTAAATAAAATGATTTACATAGTAAAAATAATTAATATAGTAGAAAACTTGAAAACTAAAAGCCATTATACTAACTTAAATAAAAGTTCAATTAGTTCATTCACTTATTCATATTTCAAAAACAAGTAGTTGGAACTCTGCTATGTTCGTATCTGAGACTTCTTTCCTTTTTATGTTTATTTCTTTTTGAGAGAGAGAATGCACACAAGGTTCCATGCTGTCAGCACAGCAGCCCATGCAGGGTTTGAGCCCACGAACTCTAAGATCATGACCTGAGCTGAAATCAAGAGTGAGATGCTTAATTGACTCAGCCACCCAGGCACCCTGATATCTGAAACATTTTTTTAATTTTTTAAACGTTTTTTATTTATTTTTGAGATATTTTTGAGAGACAGAGAGACATAGTGCGAGCAGGGGAGGGTCAGAGAGAGAGGGAGGTACAGAATCTGAAGCAAGCTCCAGGCTCTGAGCTAGCTGTCAGCACAGAGCCCGCCGTGAGGCTCGAACCCACGAACTGTGAGATCATGACCTGAGCTGAAGCCAGACACACTCAACTGATTGAACTACCCAGGAGCCCCTAAAACATTTTTTATTCATTTGCTTCTTCACTGAACCATTTCAGTAACTGTTTATTAAAAACCTGCCACTTCCTGTGGATGCAGAAGTGAACGAGACTGATCAAATCCCAGTCCTCATTACATTCTAGGGGGAGAAACAAACAATAAACATGTCCTCAAATAGGTAAAATTTTCAAATAGTTCTAAGTTTGATCAAGTGGAAATGGATAGAGAATAACTAGGTAAAAGAACGGAGGAAATAAAGAGTATTGCAGCTCAGGTCAGTGAAGGTCACATAGAGGATGTAATATTTCAACTGAGATCTGAATGAGAAGAAAGTGGCCATGTGAGTATGTGGGGAATGAGCATCCAAGCAGACGGAACATCAATGGCAAAGACTCCAGGTGAGGAGAAGCTCTCTATGTTTAAGGGGCAAAAGAAAGCTGAGGTGGCTGGACAGTCATGGCTAATTACAGATGGGTGGTGGGGAATTGGGTGGAGAATCACAGACAATGGATTCAGAGGCAGATACTGGGGACTTGAGACACATAGTATTGCATTTAAATTGTATTCTATTCACAAAAGGAAGTGATAGGAAGGTTTTAAGCAAGATCTGATGTGATCTATGATCTGATTTATTGTGGGAGAAACAGAGATTTATTTTAGAAGATTTGTTCCTCATCCAGGAGGTACTGAGGAATTCAGAAGTGCTGTCTTAGCCCAAGTCATGTGGGAGAATTATAGGGATCCATGGGGTGGGGGGAATTACATCATCTGGTGAGCTTTCCAAGCAGAAAAGAAGCCCAAAGAAGTAAGGAAAAGAGAATAAACAGAATTCCATGAACACAGGACACAGTATTCATGGACAGGGGAATTAAAGCAGGTCAGAATTAGTGGAGAAGGAAAGTTAAGGCATGACATGGTGAAGTCTGAGCTGGAGTAGAACGGGACAACTCATAGAAGGCTTTGCATATATACTGGGTTAAAAAACTTGGACTTTACCCTTCGGATAAAAGATGATTTTAAGTAGCATGGTCAAAAAGTCTAACTTATGATTTAAACACAGTAACCTGAGGCACTGTCAAAATCAAATTTGACAAGAAGAATAGATGCAGAAGGAATGTTACTAGACTGATAAAATAATCCAGAAAGCAGTTGATCAGAACCTGAATGTAGTTGTATTGGTTGCAATAATAATAATAGCTTGAACATACTGTGGCATTGGCCCTGTTCTAGGCACTATTTTAAGCAGTTAACAGCTATTAATTCCTTTAATGCTCGCAAAAATCCTGTAAGGTAAAACTTATTACAATCCCCATTTTATAGATAAGGAAGCTAAGGTAGAAAATAGGTAATTTGCCTAAAAGTAACACAACAATACAGTAATAAAGCTAGTAAGCAATAAAGCTTAGAGAATGAGGGGAAGGAATTCAAGAAATATTTAGGGGGAAAAGTATTTCAAGAACTGCCTAAGGAAAAAAATTAGCAACATTTTTAAGTAGGAGAAATTAAGAAAAATCCCACATTTCCAATTGGGCCTTGGATGTTTGACTATGGCATTTAGATAGAAGAAGCGTGGGTAAGAAACCAGAAAGTCTGTGGAGAAATGAGTAATTCAGTAGGAGATTTTGAGGCACCTGTGGAATATCTAAATGGGTACAGTAAGCAGGAATTTGGAAAAGTAGTTGAAATCAAAAGAGAGCGGTCCAGGACAAAGATAAAAAAAAAAATTGCAAGGCACTGAGTATGTAAATGGAAATAAAAACCATAAGAAATGAACAGAAAAGGTACATCTATGAAGGGCATAAATAGGAAAGGAGATTATTGGGATTCCGTAGGCATCTGTTTCTTCCCCAAGAAACCAGCAGTTCTTACAGTTTTAGGTATGTTCTTAGGTCAGAGGGAAAATAAAAACAAAAACAAAAAAATCCAGAGGATTTTATGGTCAATTTACAGGAAGAAGAATATGTGAAATATTTTAGTTGCTTACAGTTTTTAAAGAAAACTTTATCGTAAAGCCAATATATAATTTAGAGTTCAAAGCCAACTAAAATGTTTCACACTGTAGAATTTGCTGAAATCGATGATGGAATTCTGATTACAGATTTAAGAATGGAAAATTGGTGGGTAGAAATTTATTTTAAGGCATAAAATATGTCAAGAATCATTTTTCTGGAAACTACCTATCATCTAGTCAAAAGTGATGAAAACTAAGTAATAATACAGAACAAAATAAATCCTCTTTGTATACACCATGACACTGAAAAGCTAAAATAAAGTATCTTTTCACCAGAGGATTTTTTTTCCTACAAGGTAAGACTTTGGATTCCAAGTACAGAAATTCTCCTGACTATAATGTGCAGAAAACTAAGAAATATACATGTACAGATTAAGCAAGAGGAGACTAAATCCTAAGAAAAAGAATGCCATTCCTGATTTGTGAGGGGACCAAAGTGATCTCTTCAACATGTACTCTAATCCAAGGTCTCTGTCTCTCAATCAGAGAAAAGATGGAGCAGAAAAGCAAAATGAGAGTTTCGGATATAATGGTAAATAAACCTACCAGCTTACTCTTAAACTTACCAATATATTTTACAAAGTACTACGGCTGCAAAAACGCCTACATCCGATGTTCCATTGCCAATCACTAATCAGACAGGCACATATACACATATAATTGATCCTTGAACAATACAGGGGTTAGGAGTGCTAACCCCTGCACAGTCAAAATTTTGCATAAAATTTTTGATTCTCCAAAAGCGTAACTACTAATAGCCTACTGTTTACTGGAAGCTTTACTGATAACGTCATTCAATTAATACATATTTTGTGTGTTCTATGCATTATATATTAAGGTAGAAAAAATTATTATTAAGAATCTTAAGGAAGAGAAAATGCATTTATAGTACTATATTGTAGTAAGCAAAAAAAAATCCACATGTAAGTAGACATGTATAGTTCAAATCTGTGTTAAAGGGTCAACTGTACCTTCTAACTTATGTCTATCCTTTATATTCAAGTCTCTTATCCCCTCCTATTACCTGTTTTTCATTTATTCTGAATCTATTTCTCAAATTCAGGCACTGAAAGTTAATAGAATACTTCATATGGGCGGGGAGATAAGTTCGGAGTATGATACAGTCTTTGCCCTAGAGATACTGGCGGAGGGAACAAATTAGGTCCTGCTAATCTCTCTTCTTGATAACTATATACTTGTTTCTCTTTTTCTGCTTCCTTTAACAAAGAAAAGGCCATCCTTGAACAACCAATAAGGTAGCCAGATCATACATTTAAAAATTTATATTGTTTTCTGTGATACTAAGAATCCAGTAATTCTCCCTTTCATTGAATTACAGCATTTAATATTTAAATAATATATTTGGCTATTAATTGTTCATGGTCCCATAATATCCCTTATATCACCATCCTTTAATATCAGTTTCAGATTCTATCATTTGTATACATCTTATATCCCCAACTGGCTTATGCACCGAAGCCAGCAATATTATTTAGCTTGCACCTTTCTACCAAGCTGAAATAATTCTTTGAAACTAGAAAGTCTCAATAATTATTTCTTGACCAATAAAACATTTATTTCAAGACAAGATTAATTCACTCATTCCATTTATTCAACCAACAATTGTTCAACACTTACTTTGTGTCAGCAATTCCTCTGGAAATGTAACAGTATAGACCCTGGAATCTTGAAACTTACATATTATATAGGAGGAAGATGATAATTAAATACCCCAGTAGATAACACAATGTCAGATATTGCTAAATGCTTTGAAGAATAAAACAGGCTAAAGGATTAGAGAGTGATCAGAATGATCAGGGAAGGTCTCTCTGAAGAACTGACATCTAGGGGCACCTGCGTGATTCAGTCAGTTAGGCATCTGCCTCCAGCTCAGGTCATCATCTCACAGTTCATGGGTTCAAGCCACAAGTCAGGCTCAGTGCTGACAGCTCAGAGCCTGGAGCCTCCTGCAGACTCTTTGTCTCCCTCTCTCTCTGCCCTTCCCTAGCTCACTCTCGGTCTCTCAAAAAACAAATAAATGCTTAAAAATCTTAAAAAATAAAAGAAAATGAATTTCTTGAGTTATTTCCCAAACCTGTTTTATTCCTCTTTTTTAGCACATTCTGATCCAGTTTTTCTGGTTTTCTTGTGTCTTTAATTCACCAAAGGCATTTCACTCTCAGGTCTTTGTACTTAGTGGTCACTACCTGGGCAGCTAGACCTCTCTTCATATGTCAGATATTTTTTATTTAAATGTTTATTTATTTTTGAGAGCGAGAGCGTGCACAAGCAAGGGAGAGGCAGAGAGAGAGGGAGACACAGAATTCAAAGTAGGCTTCAGGCTCTGAGCTGTCAGTACAGAGCACGATGTGGGGCTTGACCTCAAGAATTGCAAGATCATGACCTGAGCAGAAGTCCAACACTTAACCAACTGAGCCACACAGGCACCCAAAGAAATTCATTTTCTTGAAGCTGACCCAGTAATTAAGTATTCTTGCCTTAGTATCCTCAGGTTTGGTTAATAATACCTGTCTTAATTCACATATCCAACCATTATGAAAGTAGAGTGTATATTTGAAAGCATTTTGAGCAATTAAAAAGCTTTGTGATTATCATAAATCATCAATTTGGTTTTAAGATTTTCCAGGGGGTTCTACTAGAAAAGCTCATTTCCAATTTTCCTTTAATAATATGGCCTCAAATACTTAAAGCAAAAACTAACAGAACACACAAATATATACATTTTCAACTGCAGTGGAAAATTTTAGCTTGCTTTTCTCAATAGCTGATGGAAGAAATAGACAAAAATTAATGATACAGAACAGTAGAACAAAGAGCTATGCAAACCTGGCCCAATAGACATAGCTAACCCTGCATCTATCTATCGCAGGCTACACATTCTTCAGAAATGCACACAGAACATTTATTGACCAAATATTGAGTCATAAACCGACTATCAGTAAATTTCCAAGAACATTTCTAAGAAAATTATATGGAGAATATGTTATGAACTCAATGCAATTAACTTATAAATCAGTATTTTTTAAATATCAGAGAAATTCTATGGGTTAGAAAAATGTAAGAAATCAGAAAACAGTATAGGTGAAAACATTTAAAATAGAAGATAACAAAATTAAGAACATCCGTTTATTTTAAAGAAATTATAGTTCTTAAAGGCATATATTGAAAATAAGAAAGCCACCTGGATGGCTCCGTCAGTTGAGCATCCAACTTCAGCTCAGGTCATGATCTTAGTTTGTGAGTTTTAGGCCCACATCAGACTCTCTTCTATCAGTGCAGAGCCTGCTTTGGATCCTCTGTCTCTCTTTCTCTCTGACCCTACCACGCTTGTTCTTTCTTTCAAAAATAAAATAAACATTAAAAAAAGAAGAAAAAAAACTAGAAAAAAATGAGCTAAACATTAATTTCAATAAATTAAAGAACATCAAATTAAAATCCAAAAAAGTAGAAGAAAGTATATATCTTTAGAGAAATTCATGAACCAGAAAGTGTGCACACAATAGAAGGGATCAATGCCAAAGCCTGACTCTTTGAAAAGACAAATAAAACTGATAAACCGCTAGTGAACAAAAAGAGTGAAGACACACCCATATTAGAAACATCTTGCAGACATTAAAGAGATTCAGAAGATATTATGAACAGCTTATGACAATAAATATAAATTTAGGACAAATGGAAAAATTCCCAGAAAAATATAACTATGACTCAAGGAGAAAGAGGAAATATGAATAATCTTAGAGCCATGAAAAAGACTGAATCAATAATGAAAAGTCTTCCCACAACTAAACTCCTAGCACAAGTGGTTCCATTGGCCAGTTATCCAAATATAATTCATGCTTATTCTAAGAAGCTAGCATAGTTTGATACCAAAACCCAAAGGAACAGTAAAGAAAAGGAAAATTACAGGTAAACTAAGCTATAAACAATAATGCAAAAAACCCTCAACAAAATAGTGGCCAACTAAATCCAAAAACCTTTAAAATGACAGTACATTTTAATAAAGGGGAATTTATTCTAAGAGTATGTCCAGTTTAACATAAGAAAGGCAACTAATTTAATTCAAAACTTTATATTATCTCAATGCTGAAAATGCTAGAAAAACATTTAATAATATCCAATATTTGTTCATCATAAAAAAAATATTTAGCAAAAAATGACTAAAAGAGAACATCTTAATCTGGGAAAGGAGAGTTTGGGAAACTTCTTCTTGTCAAGGAGCCAAATAATAAGTATTTTCAGCTTTGCAAGCCACATGATCTTTGTTACATTATTCAACTTTGTCATTGTAGTGTAAAGCCACTTATAGATGATATTTACATTAATGGACATGGTTGTGTTCCAATAAAACTTTATTTACAAAAACAGATGGCAGGCCAGATTGGGTCATGGACTATAGACTGCCAACTCCTGAGTTAGAGGCTTTCTAGAAAACATCCTAGTATTTATCACCATTAATGGTTAAACCATTTTCTCTGAGACAGAAACAGTACAAAATTCCCCACTGTTATAATTGTGAATCTCATTGTATTTAAGGTTCTGGTCAATGCAATATGGACATTAATAAATAAATAAGAGGTATGCAAATTGGAAAGAAATAAAACTGTCATTATTTGCAGAAAAAATAATTATGAATATATAAAATTCAAAAGAACTTACAGATAACTTTAGTGAGGACAATTTAGCATAGTTCCTGGATATAAAAATCAATATAAAAATTTATTCCTACAAGAAATAAAATTTAAAGCTTTATCATTTACAATAGTATCAAAAACATAAATTACCTAAAAATATATTTATAAAAATATATATAGGACTTCTACAGAGGAACTTATGAAATTAACTGAGAAACATTAAAAAGGTCCAAATACACAAAAACAGAAAACATGTTCATGGGTTGTAATCTCTTTAGAGATGTCAATTCTCCCCTGCTGTATAGATTCAATACATCTGCAAACAAAAGCTCAAAACAGTCATTCTGTAGAGTTTGACAATTTGATTGTAAAATATATACAAAATTTCAAGAGGTCAGAATAGTCAAAACAGAAGAACAAGGTAAGAGGACTTGCTCTAACAGCTATCAAGACTTATTTTAAAGCTCAAGTAAATAGAAAAGCATACTGTTAGTTCAATGACAGATCTAGGAAACAGGCCACACTGGCATGGGGACTTGTATATGACAGAAACAGCAGTCAGTATAGACATAATGGCTTTTAAGTAAACAGTGCTAGGAAAAGTGGATATCCAGGTGAGATAAAATAAAATCGGTCTCTTATTCACCAAATACTAAATCAGATAAAGACTAAAATGAAAATATTAAAACTATAAAGCTTCAAAAAATAATAGAGAAACATATCCATATGACCTTAGAGTAGAGAAAGATTTCTTAAATAAATCACCAACAAAATTGTCCATGAGAAAAGTGATTGGTAAATTCTTCCAAAAATAACATGAAGAACATCTGCTTATTTAAAGAACTATAGGGGCACCTGGGTGGCTCGGTCAGTTGAGCATCCAACACTGATTTTGGTTCAGGTCATGATCTCAGGTCATGGATCAAGACCCACATCAGGCTCTGTGCTATGTATGGAGCCTTCTTAAGATTCTTTCTCTCCCTCTGGCCTTCTTCCCTCCTCTGTCCCTCTCTCTCTAGAAAAAAAATTATAAATATAAATAAAAATAAAGAACTGTAAATAAAAAGCAACAGCAAATCATAGAGAGAATGATATCTGCTATGTACAAACACAGAAAGAAACTAGTATTTAGAACATAAAACAACTCTTTAAATAGATTTTTTTAATACAGTAACATTCATTACAAAGAGTTTACAAGGACAAAAATATAAAGATAAAATAAAAAATAATACAATAGAAAATAGGCAAAGGTTTTAACTAAAGCAAAGTAGCAAAAACAAAAAATAGCCAAATGCCAAATAAACATAAAAACCAAATCCAAATTTCATTATTTATCAGGGTCATGCAAATTTCTATAACCATTATATATCCATCAGACTAACAAAATTTTTAAAGTTTAATTATACTAAGTACTGATAAGGATGTGGCAATGAAAACTCATATACAACTGGAAAACTATTTGACATTATCTGGTAAAATTGAAGATTTGTATTTCCTTTAACTCAATGATTCCACATATAGAGAAACTAGTGTATATATAGTTGCACTAGAAAACAAATACGAGATTGTTCATAGCTGAAAATACATTAAATATTCCCCAACACGAAGATACGTATAAATTATAATAGAGTCATACAATGAAATACTATACAGCAATGAAAATGGATGAACTATATACAACTGGAGCAAATATAACAATGTGGATATGTTTCACAAATATAATATTGAGATAAAAAGAGCTAGGCAAAAAGGAATACATAATTCCATTCAAATAGTTTTTTTTAAAAAAAACAGCTAAACTAAAATGTAGTTTTTAGAGATATATGTATATATGTGTTAATATCTCCTTTCTTTTAGGGGCAACTGGGTGGCTCAGACACTTAAGCATCTGACTCTTGATTTTAGCTCAGATCATGATCTCAGGGTCATGAGATCAAGCCCTGTGTGGAGCTCTGTGCTGGTTGTGGAGCCTGCTCAAGATTCTCTGCCTTCCCTTCTGCCCTCCCCCCTGCCCCTGCCCAACATGCATAGACACACACTCTATCACACTGTCTGTCAATAAGAATCTCTTTTCTTTTCTTTACACTTCTAAGACAAAAGATCACAGAATGGATACCTCTAGGTCAAAGAGGTGGGACTATGATTAGAGAGGGACAAAAAGGGCTGAGATTCTGGAAGAAATGGCCAGCTTCTCTCTTTTGACTTCAGTGGTGGCCACACAATGCTCAGCACAGAACTGCTTGTTCACATGATAAATATCTGTTTTATAAATTTTTCTATATACATACTATATTTTACAATAAAGCAAAAAGGAAAGCAAAACAAAACAAGACTAGTATGGCCAACCACTGAACAACATAGGTTTGAACTGCATGGGTCTGCTTGTAGGCAGATTTTCCATTATAAATACAGCACTGTAAATATATTTTTCTTTATTATTTATAATAACATTTTCTATAGCTTATCTTATTGTAATACTATAGAATACAATACATATACCATACAAAATATGTGTTAAAGTTTATGTTTATGTTATCAGTAAGGTTTCTGGTCAACAGTAGGCTATTGATGGTTAAGTTTTGGGGGAGCCAAAAGTTATATGAGGATTTCTACTGCATGAGGGGTTGATGAGCCAAACCTCCACATTGTTCAAGGGTGAACTGTAATTTTTTTTTGTAACATCTAGGTTCTTGTTAATTGAAGCCTTGAGTTTTCATTCTGTTTTACCAAATAGCTTTTATAGAATTTTTGTTATTTCATAAATTATTTTTTTCCACTTAAATGTATTCCCCTATATTACTGAACTTCATTTTCTGGAAAATATGTGACTGCTCACCATGTTTATTTATACTGTAACAATAAATTTGTAGATGAGGAAAAAACCCACAATATGTAGAATGGCAGTCTTCCCTAACTGTACTTTCCAAAGCTAGTTAAGACAAAACACTGACCTGGTGTAGAACAAACAACAATAACATGGATATACAAAGGTGACATGAGTTTTTTGGTCTACCTTGCAAAATTGGAAAAATATATGTGAAAATCACACGACTTATACAAATATTAGGTAATTTGCAAACACACACACACAAAAGGCTTAGAGCAATCCAACATGACTGACTTCCTAAAATACATTACTTTTTTGCATAGGTTTCCAAGCTTCTACCAATAAGTATTATTATACAGAGGATATAAGAGAGTTTATGGATTAAAACTAATAGTTTTAAGTACTGGATTTTCAACCATGTCTTAAATGTCAGTCTTACACTTTATAAAAGGCAATTGTATTCAATGCCATAGTATGGTCTCAACCTCATACCTTAAAAAATAAGAATTAAAAACGATTTTAATTGACACTACAAAATTATTGAAGTAGTATTTTTTAAACATGGTTTTCATGAAACTATATTAGTCTAACATTCCTCTGTGCCTAGAATCTGTCTTCTCAATTCTATTTTGAGGCTTTTGGCCATTTCTCTGATAGCAATGCCAATAAAGTTGCCAGTTGCCATTAATCTCAGTTCTATGAAAGAGTAAATCATTAGCACAAGCAATTAAACAATAAATGCATTAAAATAAGACCAATTAGAGCTATGTCTAGACATTCACCACGTAGTTATGAGACAGGCTTGTCATAATCATTTCAACTGGAAATGCCTTTAATAATTCTTTCCAACAGAAGACTGAAGATTCTTTTGTGGGAGTACCAAAATTCAGTAGAGTTTAAGTTGAAATACTCCATCAGGAATTTCAGTTGCATATCTGCAGAGCTTTCCTGCACCATTAATTTGTACGCACAGAACTGGTCCTCAGCTTTGTTTGCCAACAATCTCCCATACACAACCACACTGAGATTTTTAATGACACTGGCTCCTTTCTACATTTCCAAGATCTTAATACATTTCTTTTCAAGGATGAAAGGAGTTCACAGCCAATGACTGTATGTGATTATTTTTCCTTTAGGTAGTCACCATTACAGAAGACTTATGTCAAGGTGTTCTAATAATTCAGGACTTTTGGGGAATAAAAACATCTGAGGTTCTTTTGAACTCAGTAGGTGATTTTTACAAATATATTGATTATTGTTCATATTATTTCTAAAGCTCTTATTGTTTTTATTTTTGTTATTGTTGCCTAGTTTCATATGTCATATTTTATTTACCCCCAAAACACTCTCTTCTATCCTAAGGAAATGGAGAAATAATGTAGTCCTTCATCTAATGATTTGTAGACAGCTGAAAATTCTAATTTCTTCTATCCACTGATATAGCAACAGCTTTTCTCATTAAGGAAAAAAAGTTGTAAATATCAATGCAAATATCCCAATTTTGTTGGCAGGGAAAGAGATTAAGGTTGGATAGAGGGAGCTTGATGGAGCAGAAGGAGCCCTCCCTGAAAATCCAAGCAAAACCAGAAATGCCCTTACATGTACTAAGTGATTATGGGGATCAGAGGATTATGAGATGTCATATTTTTATTTATTGCATTAATAAAATATTTCTAAATGAAGGCAACTATGACGTGGAATAATATTGAAAATCTGCCCTGTGTTTAGTGCCAATGATTAATGAAGTGGTTTGGTACAAATACAGAACTAACACATATATCACCCCCCACCAAAACACACACATTCCAATCAGGATTGAGCCCAAATCCCAAACTGGTCTCTAACCTTAGGGGTCAACTTTAGTGACTTAAATACACACCTCAACAATTACATAGCAATTGCATAAACCATTAGTGGACCATGTTTGTCTAATCTGGGCCCTTTTTGGTTTTTTTTTTTTATTAAGTTTACTTATTTATTTTGAGAGAGAGAGAGATGGAGCAGAGGAGGGGGAGAGAGAGAGAAGCAGAGGATCCAAAACAGGTCCTGTACCAACAGCAAAAACCCAACACCAGGCCTGAACTCACAAACGGTGAGATCATGACCTGAGCCCAAATCAGAGGCTTAACTGACTGAGCCACCCAGGTGCCCCTAATCTAGATCCCTGAATGAGCATCAAATATTTCAAACAACTTCAAGTGTAAGCAAAATATCCTGTGCATATACGTGGATGTAACAAAACTTTCTAGAGAAAGAATCCATAGCGTTTGTAAACACATTTTTTAAATGCATACAATCTTGCAGAATGTTTAATTTATTAGAAATTTATATCACGTTTAGTTCTAGGTCCCATCAGAATAACCTCTATTCATGCAAACAGAAGAAAATATTTCATTAGGGTTATATAACTAAACTTCTCGAGACTTTATTTCAGTTAAAAAAAAAAGTTGGAGTGGATTTTTTTCATCTAACTATATAAAGCACTATAAACAGTATACTTTAAAAATAACTAAGGAAACTATGTCTTCTTGAATTGAGATTTCGCCAAGGCAAAGAAATAGCTCATATTTTAATCTATCATTGCTGACTGGTTGCAGGAATTAGAAGCAGGAATGTAATGATAGGAACATGAACTTTTAACAATGGTTGAACCATAGTCTAGCCTTCTTCCAAGTCTGCTGTCACCCACCAGTTCTTATTATGACAGTTGAAAATGTCTTCACTGATAGCAGCATTTGAAGGATTAATTTAAGATGAAATCCATATCTGCACGTATATGCA
This sequence comes from Suricata suricatta, assembly GCF_006229205.1. Classification (NCBI taxonomy): domain Eukaryota; kingdom Metazoa; phylum Chordata; class Mammalia; order Carnivora; family Herpestidae; genus Suricata; species Suricata suricatta. Next base: position 86,875,301 of record NC_043709.1, read on the forward strand.
ATAGGGAGAGTGTGGGAGGTTAGTAAGTGTATATTTCTCATGGCATTAAAAGAGAAGGACACAGCGTTTCTACCAAGGGAAAAACAGATAAGAGGGAAATGTGTCTGTGACATGACTATAAAAAATAACTCAATCTACTCTTGAAAATTAGTGTAGGCCTAGTAAATTAAGTCTTAAAAAAATGCAGTCTGACTAAAATAGCTCAGCCTACAATCAGGGGAAAAAGTCACTACAAACTGAAAATATAACTGGGCATCACAATACTTCATTCTTCTATGCCCTAAGAAATTAGAGAAGCTGGGGGGAAAAATGGGTGCAAAATTATTCTAAGCTCTAATATTCTACAGTGATAGCACTACAAATATACTAAAGTCCAATTTATATTAAATATAGTTGACTTTTATATATGTCCATCAGTATTTATGTTGGTTCTCTTTACATATAAGGAAATAAATGCCAAACCTAAATAATTGGAAGATTACATGGTTAACCCTTAAACTTACATATTTTTGTATGTTAAAACACACAGCATATGTATCACATTGGGCAAATATTGTAGGTCAAAGCTTACCTCAAATCCCAGCCTACATATTCATGATTTTTTTTTATTCATTCAACATCGGTCATTCTGTTCTGAACGCCAGCATGTGATAACAGGAAGAACCTGTTCTTTGCAGTGAGAAAGACCTGAGTTCTAGTCTCAGAACCACCATTTACTAATGAATTGACCTTAAACAAGTAACTGGATGGCCCAATATTTCCTTCTGTAAAATAGAAGTCCTAACAGCTCCTTCACAAAGATTTAAGAAATCTGAATTAATAGAAACATGTTTTCCTTAGTCCATAGTTGTCATTTAAGCTTCTTATTCCAACTCTGATTTCATATTCACATGTTAAAAATAAAACAGTGACTGACACATAATGGCCCTCAATATACAGGCACAGCTGACAGTATAAAAAAGGTCACAGTAACTTACACTTATAGACAATATCTTAGTTTTATGTTTAATCTTAAAAAACATAAATATCCAGCATCACCCGAGTGGCTCAATCGGTTGAACTTCCAACTCTTGATTTTTGGCTCAGGTCATGATCCCAGGGCCATGGCATCAGGCCACACATTGGGCTCCATGCTGAGCCCAAAGCCTGCTTGGGATTCTCTCTCTGTCTCCCTCTGCTCCTTTCTCCCACTCACACTCTCTGTCCCTCTTAAAAAAAATATATCCAAAACTTCTATCAAGAGTCATAAAAACTGAATTGATTTTATTTGATATTTAAGAGTTAAGAACAATGCAGGTCAAAGTTAAACCCCATCTCTATTCACTTTTGCACTTTTCATTCTAATGTCCTATGATACCAATGGAAGGTCTGACTCATCTCTTATTTGCAAATTACCTCAGCAAACATGGAAGCAATTTACAACCAATCACACTAAATATTAAAATTTCACAATACTCTGTCATCTGTCATTGTCTTCAAGAAGGCCACTTCCTTTATACTGACTTCTGTTTTGTATTTTAAAAAACTGACTACACAGTCATCCAACATGTTAAGACTAGAGCTTCTTAAAACAATTTGCTCTGAGAGGGATAATACAGTGTGGAAGAGGATTTCCTCTTAATTGATGTTCTAAACATTTTAATTGGTTTGACTAAACACCAATTATCAAAGCCTCAACCTTGTCATTGCCAAAATTCTTTCATTATTGATGTGCCCATTACAGTAATATCCTGTAGTTTCCTAAAAACAAGTTGTTGGAAAATTCTTAATCAAGAGCACACCCTGATGGCAATAAAGGCCTGTGTCTGAAAGATAAATAAAAACAGGGCCAAAGAAGGGGGCGTTATCCATTCACATCTCATCTTTTCAGACTTGATTTGATTCTTCAATTCCTAGAGAATGAATTATAGGTCATATGGGTATTAGCCTAGACTCTAGGATTGCAAGTGACAGAAATCCAAGCTAATTAGTTTCAGCACAAGTGTAAACAGTGGTTGGAGTCTTATCGCTGTGAATGGCATCTTCTCACTATGACTGTGATCATGTACTATGGGTTCTTATTTTGGCTCATTCTTTTTTGGCTGTGCAATCTTTGGCAAGAGAATTAAGCTTTTCCTTGCCTGGGTTCTACAAAATGGGGACAGAAATAAAAATTATCATATGGAACTGTTGAGACAATTACGTGACTTAATACATGTAAAGCATTTGGAAAATAGCCTGGTACAAAATAAATGCTCAATAATTTTTTTAAAAGAGAAGAAATAAGCCTAATTTGAGAGAGAACTGGAACCAGAGGATGAATGTTATCATGACCTACTTATCCTGTTTTCTATCTACATTTCACTATTTCTTAACTTCAGACCAACAGCCTCGCAAACTATCTGAAAGAGCCTTTTTTCTTCAGATCAATGTAAAATATTTCATGGAAGGACTCTGATTTGTCCAGTTTAGGTCATGCATGTCTTCCTGAACTAGCCACTTTGACTGAAGACAGGGTTCCTTGATTAGTAAAGCTAAGTCTCCCAGTTTGTGCCTCCTGTCTCAACATAAAGACATAATAGTACACCTTTCATTCTCCACAGCATCCCAAATTTCCATAACATTTTCTATGTAGTATTCTTGCCAAGCTGTTTAATCTGAAGCTAATTATAAGGAAACAATTTTAAAAAATCTAGATTGTGGGATATTCTATACAACAGTCATCATGGATGCTTCAAAAATTTTTTAAGATAGATTAAATGAGACTACAGAACATGATAACCCAGTGAATGCATGATCGTAGGGAGTAGGGAAACACCTATAAGAAAAACATTTGGGCAATAGTGTGAGGGATAGCAGTACTGTGCCAATGTAGAAGAATGTCTTTGGCTCTGTGACATATAATGCTGAATAAGAGAAATGTCAAAATGTCTGCACCTTGCTTTCAAATGATTTGGAGAGGGGGAGGAAGGGCTACATTGATAGAGAAAGAGAGATACAGAACAAAATGTCACAAAATATTAACCATTGTTGAATCTAGATAACTCAATATATTATACTCATTGTATTATTTTCTGATGCTTCTTTAGGTCTTAAATCTTTTCAAAAAAATCAGGGGGGAATTGACCCCACATGAGTTATATATTATATGGTCAATTTATCTATGATTGGACTAATTTGGGTTGGTTGTCTACCCTTGAACAATTACCAAGTACTGCTTGACAGGGAAGCAAAACCATAAAAAAGATGGCTAGTCCCATTCAGAACAGGTGTCTCAAATATGGGTAATTTAAAACCAAGGAATTTGAAGCCAAGGAGGAACCACTGTGTATCAGGTGGCCACCCAGTTTATACACTATAACAAGCAAGTTGTCTCTATTCCAAAGGCTGTTATTCTTGAACTTTGTTTTTCAGATGGAATAAGCAAAACCATTGTCCTTTTAGCAAAGAAAATGCCTCGTTCTCACTTGCTTCCATGAAACTGCCATGTTCCTTTACATGTACCTAGTCTAGGTCAGGAAAACTTCAGTGGGAGACACTTAGGAATTCTTCACATCACGGTCCCAATGACTGGGTTTTATCCAATCTGAAAAGTATTAACAGTCATCCCTTATGGTTACTATTTCTCTAGAACCCACTCTTTCCCTAACCAAAGTCCATGAGAACCTGCCAAGTGTCCTGTCACAAAATTATTTTGCATTCAATAATATTTTAAAGAATGCCCACCACTATTTATTCCATACTTTTGTAAGGTATTTGAGAAGTCAGGCCAAAGACCTCTGAGTCTGAATCCCATAGCTACCATTTCTAAGATAACGCTTTGGGCAAGTTACTTTACATCTCTGAAAATCAGTTTCATCATCAGTAATATGAGAATATTACTTATCATCATTAAAATGAAAATAATCACATCTCCCTTGCAAAACTGTTGTAAGTATTAGAATAAGGTAAAATATATAATGGCTGCTTTCTATAAATGATGATGATGATGATAGTTCCAGCTCCTACTCTGGAGCCTCACTGTCTAGTATCCTCTATCTCTCTTTACCCATGTTGCTGCTTACCCCAATGAATTAGAACATGTGTCCAAAACAAGTGAAGGTGCCTCTATATGGCAAGTGCAATATGGAAATACAGGCTTTTTTTTTTTTTAATCTGAGGCAACCTAGTTGCATAGCATCTTATTTTCATTTGCATCTTGTTTTGTTATTTAAATGTTACCCTAACCCAAATTCATTAAAGTACATCAAGTTCTAAAATTTCTTCCCTTCCAGACCTTTCTAAATAAAATATTACTTTCTCTTTGTATAAAAATAGTTGGCATTCACTTAAATTAATTTAGGTTTTTCCATCACTGAATATGTCTAAATGTTTTCATGAGTAAGTAGGACTTGTTACAGAGTAATACGTCAGCAGTAAGACAGAAGACACAGCTGGTGTATTATCTGGTGCAAATAGATTTTTTCCAGATTAAGAATATTTGTTAGCAGTAAGTGTGTAATAGATGGAAAGAATGTAGTTAAGCTATTTGGTATGAGGTTCTAATTCATAGAATTAGAAAAAAATATTTTGGTTAGGAAATTAAGAAAGCAAGACCTCAATATCAGTATATAAAATAATTTGGAATACTAAAAGTCACTGATATTTGTTCTAATTGAATATTGAATACAGGAGCTTCAAATACAGAATGGAAACTAGTCAAAGGTTGGAAAACCCAACTTTTTCATTTTTATACCATAATACCCTAATACAGAGACAAAACAAGAGAAAATAGATTATCAATAAATTTTAGTAATCCATGAACAAACTTACACAAGAATAAAACCAATTTTTAAAAATATTTATGGCCATAATATTTCAAAGAAATTAGTAGAACCTCAATTATGTTATAAAATGTCTGTGACTTTGCCATTTTAAGAGGGATGCATATTTCATAGACATTCAAGGGTGACCCTATATATAGATAGTTGCCTATATAATATGGTTTCAGAAGTTTCTAAACACCTGCTATGGTTTTGAAAGTAATTTCAAATTACTAAATTTTCTTGTAAGTCTCCATTGTAGTGAATCATTTTACCTAAGCCACTAGAAGCAGAATCCAAAACTTACAAAAACAATGTCTGAAACTCCTTATGCAGCTAGGTATTAACTTTTTTCCTCCCTCTGCAACCCCTTAACCTTAAGAAAAAGAAACAAAAAACAAACTAGAAAAAAAAAATGCAGCATGTAGCCATAAAGTGCTTAGAAGAGAGGACTCCTGCGACAGCCATATGGGAGAAGTTTTCCATTGAGCTGCCTAGAGCACAGTAACGCTCAATTCAGTATACTTCTTCCATGAGACACTGATTAGCCAAATGCTAAGGTAACCGGTCTCAGTTTTAGAACCCTAGTCTAAGATGAGATTTTTTATTTTCCCCTGTGTCAAGAGAATCATCTCTTAACCAGCACTTTCTGTACTCTGGCTAGCTCCACACTAGTTTCAGTTCTCTACTGCTGCGTAACAAGCTGCCACAACATTTAGTGGCTTAGCAGGGACAGCCTTCTTGTGATGGATCCTGGATGTCCACTGGAAGTCAAAAATCCAACATGGCTTCCCCCAACTGCCTGGCACACAGCTAAGAGCTTGAAGCCGATTACGCCTCTCTCTTTCCAGCAGCAGGCCTGGAGTGACTCCTTTACCGAGAGGCTCCGGGTTTCAAAAGAGCATCATAGAACGCCAGGACTCTTAAAATCCAGAACTGGCACACTTTCATTTCTGCCTCATTTTGTTGGTAAAAACAAGTCAGTCACAAAGTCAGTGGAGACCCAAAGGTAGGACAAATAAGATTCCATCCGGGAAGAGACGAGTGGCACATACAGGGATGGAAAGAACTAAATCTTTGCAAAACATCAACTTATAGTTTACCTTCAGCACATTTTAGATAATGTCCAGAACACTATCACCTTAGATGATATCAAATGAAATTAAGAGGAAAACTGCTACAGAGTATCGGAGGATAGAACCAAGAATAGCTTCAGGGAAGAGAAGTTCTTGATATCCACTTTGAGAGGCGGATAGAATTTTTATAGTGGAAAATAGGAAGAGAAGAGCATTCAACATGGCCATGAGGCAAATGATGAAAATTGTAGAACATTTTCCAGGGGGGGGAAAAAGTGTAGAAAATAGGAGAGTTTACAAATATTTAAGGTAGATGAGGAATAATAATTAAAAATTGAAAGTTGCAAAGGTATGTGGGACTCTCACTGTCATTCTAAAGCTTTTAGGATCTATTCCAAGCCTTTTACATATCTTTGCCCGGGTACACTCAGAAGAATTTTGAAATTTTGTTCTTTGCCATTATGATATTTTTACTCGTTTAAGTCATGGCCAAAAAAATTTACAGTAACATCATAAATACTGACATTTTGAAGATATTTTTAATAACATTCTTTTAATATATCTATTGGAATTTATAATCAACCACTTGAAAAATATAAGCATACACTCTTCTTAAGTAACCAGAAATTCAACACTGTTTCCTTTCATTTCTTGAACTCCTTTTTCTATTCCCTTTCTCCTCCATAATTTTATCCTAATTTTCTTTTTTAAATTTTTTTAATGTTTATTTATTTATTTTTGAGGGAGAGAAAGAGCACAAGCAAGGGAGGGGCAGAGAGAGAAAGAGACACAGAATCTGAAGCAGGTTCCAGGCTCTGAGCTGTCGGCACAGAGTGCAATGCAGGGATTGAACCCACAGACCATGGAGATCATAACTTGAGCCAAAGTCAGATGCTTAACTGACTGAGCCACCTAGGTTCCCCTATCCTAATTTTCTTAAAAGGTCTTTATAGATTCAGCATTTATACTTTTCTGGGGGAAAATACACCTAACATACAAATGAAATTTAGTTTGCTTATATCCTGTTATCAAAAGGCTACATTTTATAAAAATGTTCCAGATTAAGTTATCTTTACCATGATTATCAGTATACAATTGATGAAAACAAATATTTTACAAAGTTTCATAAATATTATTAAATATAAAGGTATAAAATATTATTGGAAATGTATCCTTAATAAAATAGATGAGACCTTTTTAAATAAATAAACAAAACAAAACAAGTCATAGGAAAGGAAAGTCCACAATTTGTATCCCAACTCCAAAGGAGGCAGAGCAATTTGGAAAAAAAAAAAAAAAAAAAAAAAAAAAAGGAGAATCTGGAAACTAAGGCTCATAAAACTGCCTGGAAATTTTTCAAGAAATCTTCACGTGTCTCTGGGTTAAGTCTTTGTGTGCCTAACATGTACCCTGTTAGAATACTCATACAAAAAGGGCCAAGTGACAGCTTTTGATCAGAGAAGTATACAATTATAACCATGCTTTGGAAATATCGAGCTACAAACAATGTACAGATTGGACTGAAAGGAGACGCTATTCAAAGCAGGAAAGAAATGGAGACCTTACTGTAGACTAGGAAGTATTAAAGAGGACATGAACTAGAATACTAGCTTTGAAGCAGAAAGGAGTGAAAGACATTACAGAGTAAGAGAACCAAAGTGATTTTGTAAATCAAATCTGATGTAAATAAAATGATAAACTTATTTCCCACTTTCTCTCTCATTTATTTATTCAGTGAATAAATATTCTTAAATGCTTGATACATGGCTACTGTGAAGGCAAACATGGAAAGATGGCACACAGGAAGACAGTTGAGTAAAATTATTGATGTGCTATAATACAGTATTGGTACAGGTCTTCAGGCTGTCTCCTGAAAGCTAGGGTGGTAAGCAGAATATATTTCAAAGGGTAAGAGTATCTCTGGAAGACTCTGAAATCTTCTTGCATATTCCAATGCACCAGTTTGGGTATCGCTTCTTCTATTCATTGTCATATAAAATTCTGCCCATTTTTTTCCTTTAGAAGGTGAGTTGTATTGGGACCTTCTTATTCCTTTCACTACCCAATACATTTCCTTTAAATTTGTTGAAAGCAAAGAATTAGATACTATCTGATCTGCAAAAGAAGTTATCCAGTTATTAGAGCCCAAACTATACACCAATTTTTTTAATAGTTTATTGTCAAATTGGTTTCCATATAACACCCAGGGCTCTTCCCCACAAGTGCCTTCCTCCATCACCACCACCTCTTTCCCC
>NC_043709.1:86883512-86949619 GCF_006229205.1 Suricata suricatta
ATGTTGTGGCTATTGTTGACATTGCTGCTATGAACATTGGGGTACATGTGCTCCTATGCATCAGCACTTCTGTATCCCTTGGATAAATCCCTAGCAGTGCTATTGCTGGGTCATAGGGGAGTTCTATCGATAGTTTTTTGAGGACCAATATTTCAAACTGTCCCCTTTTTTGCAATTTGGAGATTTTTACAGCCTGAAGAAATGCACAAGACTCATGATAAATCTTAAACAGAACTGTCAATATCTGCATTCCTGACTCAAGAAGTAGAACATGTACCTAGTCCCAAATACATCCAAAGCCTACTTCTGCACCCTCCCCCAGTTATTAAGTCCCTTCATAACTGTCCTCTCTGTTGACCTAAACTTCTGATAAATATTCTTATTGATCCCAACACACCATCTGTATTTTCATGAGATTATCTCCCCAACCTGGACCAGCAGCAGCTAGATTCATTCCCACATCCACTTCTGCTTTTATCCATCTCAGCTGCATCATTCCCACTGCTTGTACCCCCTCCCCACCATACACACATCTGAAATGTACACTCTCCCCATCTAGTGCCCGGCTCCCCTTCAAGATCTACCTCAAGGTTTACATGCTACATGAAGTCTTTTCTGTTGTTTCTACACACAGTATCTTCCTCTATGTTGATTCTCAATTTAATTAATTAATTGAAACTCAATTCCATTTCCATTTACTAAATTATTTAAGGTTGGTTTTATCACTTCTCCTTTTTTTCAAAGGAACTTCCCCTCTCCATGTAGTCAAAGTTTCCAGTGTTAATGGAGTTATATTCCAGATATTATCTTTTAGATGTGTATACTCATACTCAAGGTTCCAAAATAATACTATGAAATCTAAAACATTAATGCACCATCAACTTCTCTAGAGAATTACTATTAACTTCTGAAAAACCCTAGGAAAGTCGTTTTTTCTATGGGACAAAGGCATTCTTTCCCCTTCTCCCAAACCACAAATTCAAAGGAATAAACAGTAAAGACAAGACCTCTGATATTCCCACTGTTACATTCCTCATCAGCATTAAGGCTTGTTTTAGGATGAGATTTAAAGAAGAAACAAAACACACACACACGCACACGCAAACCACACACACACACACACACAAAATAATAAAGAAGAAACAGATAATGGAGACAATCTACCTTTAAAACAGAATGACTATCCTCAGCATTTCAAAATATTACTTCAAGGGGTTAAAAAAAAGTCAACATATTAATAATGCTTCTTTAAATTATGATCTTTGTTAATATTGTTAGTAATTAAAATTTATACTCCAGAGGTATACTTCTCCCTCAGATTAATAAACTACAAGTAAAAAAGAAAATTTAAATTAAATTCATATTGGCTAGGCCCAATATCTTAATGGAAATGAAGAGACTGATACTTCAAAGTCATGGTAGTAGACAATATGGTACACAAAGAAAATGAATTAATTACAGAGTTGAGAAGCCAAGTGCCAGGTTTTAGTAATCGGGCTTCTATTGATTTATGAATTAGATTTATGAATAAAAGCATAGAACAAGTTGGAAAAATTCAAATCAAACATCCAATCAACGATTAATTATCTTGCTTTTCTAACATTCCTGATTATCAAAAAGATCCAGAGCATATGTCCAAGTACTTCTTTTAATTGGAAACCCTCTATTTCCCAAATTAGTCCATTCTGTCAGAGAAAAGTTCCAATTATTAAAAATAAACTTCTTAAAGTAAGTCAAAAATCTGCCACCCCTTAGCCTCACCCATCAATTCTAGCACTAACCTTTGGGGTCATGAATAATTGAACATGCTTACTACCATGTCTTCCCCTTAAATATTTAAAAATAACTTTACAACTCTCCTTTATGTTTTCTCTTCTAAAGGCTGAATATGCCCAGATTCCTTCACACCACTTCATAGGACATGGATTTTAACTTTCTCATCTTCTTGGTCTCTCTCTTGCCCATGAATGGTTATTTCAAGTGTGACTCTCTAAAAGGAATACAATTGTATCACGTCACATCTATCAGGGGAAAATACAGCAGAGGAATCACCTTCTCCTTTTTGGGTGCCATCCTCAATGAGGTTGTAATGAAGCTGGGGGGTTGGGGAGGTTCAACAGGCCAAACAATATTGTAGGGAATGAAAATTTTCCCTTCTATATTTCTAGGTTCTGTGGCTGGTCTAAGAAATAAAGTGACAGAATACAGATTAACAAGAGAACAAGCATTTGAATTATGTACATATGTATAGAAGCCCCTCAAGGATACAAGACTCTAAAGGCCACCACATGATGGAAGTTTATACATTATCCTGAGCAGAGGAAAGGGCTCAAGATCTGAAGCTTCAAAGGGCAAGAGAGGTAAATTCATGGGAAGGTGAGAAGAGAAAATGTTTGATAAACAGAGCTTTCAAATGAGTGTAGATCATTCAAAATGAAGGAAAGACTTGAATATAAGACTTGAAACCATAAAGCTCCTAGGACAAAATATAGGCAGTAAGCTCAGTTAGCAATCTTTTTGGACCAGTCTCTTAGGCAACAGCAACAAAAGTTAAACAAATGGGACCACACTAAACTAAAAAGCTTTTACATAGCAAAGGAAACCATCAACAAATAGAAAAGGCAACTTACTGAGAGAACTTATTTGCTAATCATGCATCCAAAAAAGGGGTTAATATCCAAAATATATAAAGAACTGATACAACTTAATGTCAGAAAACAACCAACCTGACTGTTAGAGGGGCAGAGGACTTGAATAGACATTTTTCCAACGACATACAGATGGCCAACAGGCACATGAAAAGATTCCCAGCATCACTCATCATCAGGCAAATGCAAATCAAAACCACAAAGAGATATCACCTCCTACTTGTCAGAATGGCTAAAATCAAAAAGATAAGACATAACAAAGTGTTTGATGATGATATGCAGAAAAGGGAACCCTCCTATCATACACTGTTGGCAGAAATGTAAACTGGTGCAGCCAGTGTGGGAAACAGTATGAAGGCTCCTCAAAAAATTAAAAATAGGACAGAGAGGAAGATGGCAAAGGAGGAGGAACCTGAGTTCACTTCCTCACATGGACACTCAGGGCGACACCGACATGTAATACAATTCACTCTGAAAATGACTGGAGACTGACAGAGCAGATCTTCCACAGCTAATGGCATAAGGAGAGGACCAGGCTGAGAAGGGTAGGATGGGAAGAGATGGAAGAAGGGACCGGACTCCAGGTGTGGCCGTGACCCACAAGTGGGAGGGCTATCACAGGTATAGAGCCACTGCTAAGGAAGGGTGGATCAAACCCTAGATCAGGCACTTCGGGCTCTGGGACCTGCACCAGGAAGACAAGCCCCACAAACATCTGGGATTGGATATCAGGGAGGCTTAGCTCTAGGAAAGTTGAAGAGCTAACGGAAGCCAACTCTCTACTCTTAAAGAGACAGTACACTTTGTCTTGGCCCAAAATCCAGCATGGAAGTAGCAGTATGAAAAGTACCTGGACTATACATAAAGGATATTTATTGACTAATTTTAGCATGTGTGTTGGAGGGGCAGGGATTTATGAAAACCTTCTCTGGGAACAGAGGTGCTGGTGGGTGCTATTTCTCTTGCCCTCCCTTCAGCCTAGCTAGCCGGATGTTTGAGGAACTCATTCTGACACGTCATTCTACCTGCTAGCACAACTTGCACCACCCAGGTGTTCTCCTGTGGAGCCAGCCTGTCCAACCAATCACAAGAGAAGGTGCCTCTCCTCAAATCACAAGAGAAGAGAGCAAGAGCAGGAGAAAAGAGAAGGAACAAAATACAAAAACAACCAGAAAACAACAAACTGACAGGATGTATATGCCTGTCAGTAATTCCTTTAAATGCAAAGGGTCTACATGTTTCAATCAAAACACACAGGGTGACTGAATGGATTAAAAACAAAACAAAACAAGAGCCATCTATGTGCTGCCTACAAGAGATTCCTTTTAGACCTAAAGATGTATACAGACTGAACGTAAAAGGAAGAAAGAGACATTCCATAGACTTTTAGTAAAACCCATTAAGAAAAAAAGAGGATTCTAAAATCAGAAATGAAAGAGAAGAAACAACCAACACCACAGAAGTACAAAGGGTTTTAAGAGGCAACTACAAAAAAATTATATGCCAATATATTGGACTACTGAATCAGGAAGAAACAGTAAGTCTGAACAGACCAACTGCTAATAACAAAGTGGATTCAGTAGTCAAAAAAATTCCAAAAACAAAACTTCCAGGACTAGATAGCTTCACAGGTGAATTTTACCAAATATTTAAAGAAGTGTTAATACTTATCCTTCCCCAACTGTTCCAAAAAATAAAAAGGAAGGAATGCATCCAAATTCATTCTAGGAGGCCAACAGACACATGAAAAGATGTCCTACCTCACCACTAATCATCAGGGAAATGCAAATCAAAGCCAAATGAGATATCACCTCACACCAGTCAGAATGGCTAGCTTCTAAAAGACAAAAAATGTAAGTATTTGCAAGGATGTAAAGAAAAAGGAACTCTCATGCACTGGAAATGTAAATTGGTGCAGCCACTATGGAATGTAGTTTGGAGGTTCCTCAAAAAACAGAAGTACCGTACAACCCAGTAATTCCACTTTGGGGTATTTATCAAGAAAATGAAAACACTAATTCAAAAGATACATGTACCCTTTGTTCACTACAGTATTATTTATAACAGTCAAGATACGAAGCAACCTAAGTGTCTATCAATAGTGAAAGGACAAAGAAGGTGTGGTATGTATGTATCTATGTGTATATATACATACATATATACACATATATATGTATATCCTTATGTATATATGTATACATGTGTATACATATGCATACATATACATATACAATTATATGACTTGGCCATAAAAAAGAATGAATCTTGCCATTCTCGGCAGCATGGATGGACATAGAGGGTATTATTCTAAGTGAAATCAGTCAGACAAAGACAAATTCCATATTATTATTTCACTCATTATTTCATTCATATGTGAAATCTGAAAAACAAATGAATGAACAAAAATAGAAACAGACTCAAAAATACAGGAAAAAACTAGTAGTTTCTACATACTGATTCAACAATTCTGTATATTATACAATGTTCATAGAGGTACCATACACTCCAGCAATTCTATTTCTGGGGATCTATCTAAAGAAAGTAAAAACATTAATTCAAAAGGATATGTGCATCTGGGGCACCTGGGGGGCTCAGTTGGTTAAGCAGCCAATTGGTATCAGCTCAGGTCAGGATCTCATGGTTTGTGGGACAGAGGCCCACGTTGGGCTCTGTGCTGACATCATGCAGCCTGCTTGGGATTCTCTCTCTCCCTTTCTCTCTCTACCTTCCCCTGCTTACATGCACTCTCTCTCTCAAAATAAATAAACAAACCTAAAATAAAAAAAGATACATGGACCCCTATGTTTATTGCAGCATTACTTACAATAGCCAAGATACAGAAGCAGCCCAAGTGTCCATCAGTAAGTCAATGGGTAAAGAGGTGGTGTGTATATATACACACAATGAAATAAGAATCATAATAAAGAATAAAATCTTGCCATTCATGACAACATGGATGGATCTAGATATGCTAAGTGAAATAAGTCAGATAGAAAAAGACAAATACCATATGATTTTACTTATATATGGAATCTAAATAACAAAACAAACAAATAAAAACAGACTCCCAGATACAGAAAACAAACTGCTGGTTCCTAGAGTAGGGAGAAGATGAAAGTGGACAAAAAAGGTGAAGGAGAATGAGAGGTACATACTTCCAGTTATCAAACAAGTCATGGTGATACATTGCACAGCATAAAGAGTAGAGTCAATAATATTACAGTAACTTTGTACAGGGACAGATGGTAATGAGACTTGTCATAGGGATCATGTTGCAATATATAAAATTATCAAAGCACTATGATATATGCCTGAAATTAATAGAATATTATATGTCAATTATGCTTGAATTAAAAGTTCTCTCTGGTAATAGCTCTCTTCCTGGCACAGGCCTTGAAGGTACATTTCCCTTACAAAAGGGTAACTTTCACTCTGTTTTCAGAGCTCCTCTTGTGTCTACAGTTTTTCAAAATAACCAGATCAAAATAACCCTTATGCCAAAGAGACATATTGTGGAGTGGCATATTTTGCTACCCTTTAATATGAATGTCCCATTAGTAAAAATAATCTGAGAAAATGGCATAACCTCGCTGTATTTGCCTTCCATTTTTTTTTGTTTGTTTATTTTTTTTTGTTTTGTTTTGTTTATAATAGTTTATTGTCAAATTAGTTTCCATATAACACCCAGTGCTTCTCCCCACAAGTGCCCCCCACCATGACCCTCCCTCCTCCCCCCTCCCCCTCCCCTTTCAGTCCATGGATCGTCTCCTTCCATTTTTATATACGTTTAATACCTGAAAGTCTCCATTTTACAAAAAAGCAGAATTTTTAGATACAATTAGCACACTGCTATTAGAAATACCAATTCCTAGTCCTCACCAATTCTTCTCAGAATTCAAATCTTAAATTATGCTTTAAGAAAATCAGCTCGACTATAATCTAAGTAATCTAAAGCAAAAACATTTCACTAGTTACACAATCCATTCATTTACTTAAGACTCTCAAATGCTAATACGCTTAATATGAGATCACATACTGTTCTTCTGTTGTTGGGGAAAAAAAATTCAAGCAAAGAAGACAAAGCAGAGATTATCCCCAAAATAGAAAAAACATCTTTAATCCAGACAAATGCTTATACCTTGACATATTATTTTACAATATTTCAAGGAAAAGAAATGTTTGATGAAAAAAAAAAAACTGGGGTACCTGGGTGGCTCAGTCATTTGAATGTCCAACTCTTGACTTCAGTCAGGTCATGATCCCAGGGTTGTGGGATTGTGCCCCGCTTCAAGGTCTGCATTACATGTGGAGCCTGCTTGAGATTCTCTTCTCTCCCTCCCTCTCTCCCTCTCTCTTTCCCTCTTCCTCTGTCCCTCTCCCCTGCTCTCTCTCTTCCTCCCTCTCACTCTCTCAATCAAAAAAAAAGAAAAAAGACTAAAACTTTATTTCTTTTTTAAAGTCCTTCCTCATTATCAGGAAACCATTGAAACACAAGTCATATTTGCTTAATTCCTAGAAGAATGAGTCATTATCTAGAACAACCACTGAGGTGTGAAAGGCTCTTGCACAAATCTTAAATATAGTCAGCCCCAAACTGTGTTTCTCCCATTACTAAAGAAAACGATCAAGATTTTTAAAGTCAAACAAAGACTGTTTGATAGAAGGCCTGGAAGACTGAACTTCCAGTCCTTAACATTTAAATGTTTTCATTTCTCAAAAGAACCAAATTATCATATGGTTTAGGCTGGCCTTTATGATTTTAAATAAGTCCCTTAATTCTATACAACTAAATTCTTTGTTCATACCTTCTAGGAATCCAATAACACTGACAACAGATACAATACTAAGTTTTTTCATTCCTTGGGGGCAAGTAAAATTTGAAATCAGAATATGACTATTGTCCCTATACTTGCTCTGTATATTGTTTATTTTTTAAAAATTTATTTATTTATGAGAGAGACAGAAAGACAGAGCATGAGCAGGGGAAGGGTAGAGAGAGAGGCAGACACAGAATCTGAAGCAGGCTCCAGGCTCTAAGCCCCATGCAGGGCTTGCACACATGAGCCACGAGATCGTGACCTG
The DNA here is from genome assembly GCF_006229205.1 of Suricata suricatta. NCBI lineage: Eukaryota > Metazoa > Chordata > Mammalia > Carnivora > Herpestidae > Suricata > Suricata suricatta. Next base: position 86,891,243 of record NC_043709.1, read on the forward strand.
AGCCGAAGTCAGACGCTTAACCAACTGAGCCACCAAGGTGCCCCATACGTGCTCTATATTTTAAATAACATCTGTGAAGAAATATGTGATATGCTATGGTTCCATGGTTTGATGTTTGTGCCCTCCCCCCAAGAAATTCAAATGTTAAATCCTAATATTCAGTGTGATGGTGTTAGGAGGTGAGGCCTTTGCCAGGTGATCAGGCCAGAGGGAAGAGGCTTTGTAAACGGGATTGATGCCCTTCTAAAAGCAGTTCCAGACAGCTCCCTGTGTGTGGGTACAAGGAGAGGTCCGTGTGACCCTGAAGAGGGCTCTCACCCAACAACGCTGGCAGATCTCAGAAGACTAAGACAAGAGATTAGCAACATGTTGAGGTCAAGTCCTCTGCAACAAATAAAACAGTATCCAGAGGAGAATTAGGCCCAATTCTTACTGACAATCAAATTTAATGGATTATGAAATTTCAGAGCGAAGGGGTTTATCTGCTGTCCTAATTATTGATAACAAATGTACATTTTTAAGTTTAGCAGGTAAAGTAGAAAAATATGACTACCAAGATAACACCAATGGCCAAATAAGTCATTAGAGGTGTCACAAAGGACTATGCGAAAATTATGAGTATCTCCATAAGTAAGTTTATTGGGGTGCTAGAAATACTGTAACTTTAATCTGGCAGGTGGTTGCATGGTGGTTGCATGGTGTAAATGTGTAAAATTGGGTGCGCTTCACTCTATGTGAGTTATATCTCAATTAGGAAGGGAAACAAAGGTATCTATAAGTTGATTTTGTTTCAGTAGCTCTAAAATCCAGTTTTTAAAGTGGTTAGACTAAAGCCCTTCAGTTATAATAATGGTTAAGAGGACATGGGTCCTCCATGGGTTTTATGCAACAATGGCATTCATACTAAAACTCTGTAATGGTCTTGAGCAGAAATGTCCTTCCCTGTTTAATTAGAGTTGAGAAAATCAGAACCAACATCTGACCTGCAAGTGAGCAGAAAAGTAACTTTTGTTGTACTTCGTGTTATGGCAAAAGATTGCTGTGCCCCAAAGTCCTTTCTACCAGTCTGACAGAACCCTAGAAATGTCCACTCTTTTTATTAAGTTTTTCGTTTTAATTCCAGTAGAGTTTAATTCCAGTGCTGTTACATTAGTTTCAGGTGTACAATATAGTGATTCAACAATTCTACACATCACCCAGTGCTCATCATGCCAAGTGCACTCCTTAATCCCCACCACCTATTTCACCCCCCACCCCGCCCACCTCCCTTCTGGTAACCATCAGTTTGTTCTCTACAGTTAAGAGTCTGTTTCTTGGTTTGTCTTTCTTTTTTTCTGTTACTCATTTGTTTTGATTTTTAATTTCAAATCGAAGTCATACGGTTTTTGTCTTTCATTGAATGGCTTATTTCACTTAGCATTATACTCTTTAGCTCCGCCCATGTTGTTGCAAATGGAAAGATTGTTTTTTGTAGCTGAAATAATGTTTCATTTCACTATGTGTGTATATATATATATACACACATACACACACACACACACACACACATACACACACACACACACACACATACCATCTCTTCTTTACCCATTCATCTATCAATGGACATGTGGGCTCCTTCCATAATTTGAGTATTATAAACAATGCTGTAATAAACACAGGTTAATGTATCCGTTTTAACTAGTGTTTTTTATGTTTTGGGGGTAAATACCCAGTAGTGCAATTACTGGATCATAGGGTAGTTCAACTTTTAACATTTTGAGGACACTCCAACCTGTTTTGCATAGTGGCTGCACCAGTTTACATTTCCACCAATAGTGCACAAGGGTTTCTATTTCTCCACATCCTCTCACACTTGTCTCTTGTGTTTTTTAGTTTAGTCATTGCAACAGGTGTGAGGTAGTGTCTCATCATAGCTTTGATTTGCACTTCGCTGATGATGCTCATCTTTTCATGTGCCTGTTGGCTATCTATGTGTCATCTTTGGAGAAATGTCTGTTCCTGTCTTCTGTCCATAGAAATCTCCACTCTTAATCCAACTTTTGGGTACATCAAGTACTTAAGTAATAAGTTTTTTTTTTTCAGGTGTTCCAAAGTCACCTAAAAGAGCTTTGAAGAAATGATACACATGCCAAGTGTTTATTGGAAAACCCAGGGTCTGGATATTATCCAGGAAGGACAGGCCCAAGTGCCACATCAGGATGTTGTTTGGTGGCAGGAATGGAGAAAGTAATGGAATGGGGGGTGGGGGCAATCTCTCATATGGAGAGACTGCAATTATTAAGAACCCTACCACCCCATCCCCTCACCACCAGAAATGCATGCTATTAGTAAGAGTGTAGGAAGCATGGAGAAAGGCAGGGCAAGGGACAGAACCACTTTCCAACAATTAATTAGCCCCAATGCAGAAAAAACCATACTGGAATAATAAACTGGGAAACTTGGCTTCAGTCCCAAACCTGTCACTACATAGCAGTGCAATTATCACTTAATTTCTCCCATTCACCATCTCTTCATCTATAAAAGGAAGAGGTGGAACAAGATGATGTATAAGCTCAGGGATTCCAAGTGCTCCTGGTCTTACTGAATTATGATATCTCCTACTGTGTCCTGTTAGGCTCTACAATTTTGTAAGAGAGGTGAAATGTTTCCACTTGGGAGAGGAGGCAGTCATTGTTTATTTTCATGTCTACCGTAGCAACATTCAAACATGCTGGGATCACAGAAATGTCTGGCTCTCTCCCCAGTGTCCTCTTGCTGGCACGCTTTCCAAAGAAGCAGACTTGAAACAATAAAGTACAAAGTCATGGGGAATTCCTGTATCTTTAAGATAATGCATTGCTATCAGGAGTCAGGTTTGGTCAATGTCAGTACTTCTGCTAATGGCACCAATTCCCAGCCTCCCCCCCCCGCCCCTCCGGGCAGGCTTTTGTTAGATGATTATCCCCAGGTGATATTCATCAGGTTTTATGGACGGGGTATGCTCTTCAAACCCTGAATATTATTCTATGTGCCTACAAAGCTAAAACTGAGCAGCTAGCAAAAACCCAAATATTTTGTTCTTTTTGTTGTTGTTTTTAAAGCCCAAATATTTTAAATGTGAATCCTTTTCTTATATTTCAAAGAAATATCTCAAAAAAGCAACTCTTCATGGGTTGAATTGCAGTTTGGACATTAGAATGACAGCAAGGAGTTTGAGATTTAGTCTGGCAGTGGTGATGTCCAGTGACTTAGAGGATGAAAAGTGTTGCAGCCCTGTTGACATTGAAATCCTGACACATTATCTAGGAGCTTGCACAATCAAAATTACTCAGGCAACAAATACACGTAGAGAAACAAAAAATTGGCATTGTTCCTGCTCAGAAAACAAGTTTGTGAGACAGAATCAGGACTTAGGGACTGCAGCGACCGTCCTTTCGGGGACAGGTTTAGTAGAAGGGTTCTAACTTACTCCGTAAACACTATGCAAGATTGGCTCACGGTCCATCCACTGCTGTCCTCACAAACCCCTGCCCCGTCTCTGGGTTGGAGGGGAGAGAGTGGGAATGAAGAGGTAGAAGGAAAGAGGTTTAACATAAACTTTTGGCTACAGATATGGGATCCGGAGGAAAGAATCCTCAGTTCCCTGTATCCTGACTCTGCTATAAAAACTAGGCTCCGTGAAATTCTACCAACACCAGAAAAAGAAAAAAAAGATATATCCTGCTTAATACATTGTTTACCATTTTCATTTGTATTTTCACAAAACTGAATTTTACTAACCAGCACACCTGCTAAAAATAAACACGTTTTAATAAGCTTCCTTTTAACTACATTATCATTCTGATTCCTATAAATCCAGCCCTAAACAACCCTGATTTTAAATTAAAAGTTCATTCTCCTTTTTATATAATTTCTAAAAATAGTTTGCTGAGCTAAATATGTAGGTCCTGCACAATTGGCTAGATGTATGAAGCGTTCTTTAATAAACCAAACAATGTCTATATAAAAAGCAGATGCAATACCTTTGTAATTCAATTTTATAGTTTAAAAATATTCTACATGCGAGTGCCAAATTCTGCCCTGCAGAGACACAGGGCTCCCAGTGACGTCAATAAGAGCCATGTATCCACAAAGGAGGGCAAAACTATGCCCTGAGCACTTAAATTTAGTAATCCATTAGGCGCAGTGAGGAAGAAAAAGATCAGTTCAAATACTATCTCGTCAGCATTTAAATCTGCCAATGCTAGACGCTGTTGGAGGCCCATTTAGACCCACAAAGCTGAGAGATGTAGAAGAAACACAGAAGCAAAAGAATAGGCACTTTTTATATGACTCACCACTTTCTTCATTTGGAATCTCATGTACATTTCTGAGACCATCTTTGACCCCCTTAAGAAAGCAGTAGTCTGCTTTCCTGAAACAAATGTAGAACTTGTGGTTGTACAAACAAGGAAAACCTCTCCCTTCAATGAATAGGAAGAGGATATATATGTGAATCAATGACCATTTTCGAGGTAAGCCAGCATCTCTATTCACCTGCACAGGATAAAAGTAGGGAAGAATACAAGACAGACAGACCGAGGGATGCATGACCAGAGCCACGATTCCAGGTTAGGTACATGCTGTTAAAATAAAATAAGGATGCAGTTCCATATTAAGTGTAAAAATACCTTAAAGAGCTAAAGGTATCTTAGAACAATACAGTAGTAGCAGAAACATTATGTTTTGATAGAGCCTTCAAATTCAAATATGCTTTCATGTTTCCTTGTCAGAGGGTCATTAATGGAATTTTCCACAGCAAGGTTAATGCCTTGACTGCTGTGTGAATTTTAAACATTATAGCGACGTAACAGGTGCTTTTAATTTTAAAGCAAGACCAAAGTTTACCCCTAAAAAGTCTTCATTCTTTCTAGTCTCTTACTCTTTTGGTCACTTTTACGTCCCACTGCCAGAATGACCTTAGTGAAGAGCGTGGTTCCCCATTTAAACAATTCTACTGCCTTTCCATTAACCAAAGGGCAAGTCCAAATCCCTAAACTGACAACCTAGGTTCTCTTTAACCTGACCTCACTTTCCAGTAACCAATCTGTACTATTCGCCGTCCCCTCATAATGACCCTCACACCTTCCCACGTCTGGGCCTCTCCCATTTTGCTCTGCCAAACAAGCCCATCTCCGGAGGTCCTCATCTAGGGATCTTTTGAGGTGAAATCCACAAACCACCCCACAATGCCACCCAAACCCCGTAACAGCGTGTGCTCCCCTGCTGCAATCAGTTACCTGCTCCATTCAGCTTTAGTTAATGACAAGTGATATATTTATTAGCCTGCAAACGCTTGATGGGCAAGTTGCATATTTAATTCTTATTTTTATTATAAAATACCTAGACTTCACTAGCATTGCAAGAGCGAAAGACATTTGCTGACAACTGAAGAGACTAGTCTACAATGTTATAATTGTTGTTTGAGGAAACCATCATTATAGTCAAAGTCAAAATAGAATAAAATGCTGGCCCTATATCAAGAGTGGTCAGAAAGCCAAGGAGGGCTATAAAGTGTTCTGGCACAAGAGGCTTCTTGTCTGGCAACAGCTACCAGTGAGAATTTCCTCCCTGGGACCATGTTTTAGAATGTGAAGCTGTCACTTGTTACGTTATTGCCGCAGAAAGATAAAGAGCAAGGTAGCTGAGAAGCCTTTCTAGCTGTCACCATCCAATCCTCAAACTCATCTCAAACTCATCTACAGGCTGCGCTGCTTGTATTGATTTGAGAAGCACGGTAGGTTTTATAAAAGAATAACAAGGCATACCGGAATGCTCTTCCACCCTTTTCTTGACAGAAGCAAGTCCTTGAGGTAGTGTCTTAGCGCTTGACTCCATTCCCTAGGCAAATAAGCAGCAGAGAGTTCTCTGGGTGGTAAAGAGGGGCCAGGTTGAAAAGACCAGGAATACAAAGCATTGGTGAGACGGCTGTACATTTGGCTGTAGGAAACACTTCTCAGAGAACAGAAACTGCTGTGCTGCCACGGGGGAGCCTTAACCATTTCCAGCCGCACAGACCTGCCCAGCAGACTCACCTGGGGCACTCAGCGAGCACGTGGGGGCTGAATCCACCACCACGTTTCCTGATTCAGTGAACCTGGCCCGGACACTGGGCATCTGTGTTTTTAACAAGCGCCTCGGATACTACACTGTATTAACCAGAGATGCAGATTCAAGTTCAGTTGGAAAGCTATTTTCCTTTTTTTTTTTCCTGTTACTTCCATGTAGGGAAACTACATCATTATGTGTATGAATTAAAATGACTAAATCACTGCTCTGGGGTTCATTAAAGTAAGGTGAATCAACATCAGACATATACTGGATGAGAATATTTTGCTGTCTCATTGATTAATCAATTACAATCTCAAGCAGGATTTGCAGAGGAGGGAGCACATATACAAACGCTAAGCAGAGTTGCCAATTAAAAGCAAAACCACTCTTGCATCTTGGTTTCACCTTGTTTGGCCATTATACAACAGAATTTCATTAATGTGATCAACATTTTTGTTTCAAAAAGACACTGTGTCAAGTAGGTAAAGTAAGACACAGATATTCATCAGCTACCCTGGGGTGCTTGATGCAGTAGAGCTTGCATTTCCTCTCCTCCTCTTGCGGAAGGCACATCTAAAGCTTATTTTCTTCTGGAAATTGTTATTTATTTTCTCCTCTCCTTCTCCTTTCCAATTACTTATTCCTTTTCCTTTATTATTAGAATCAACAACTGGGTCTCATCATTTGGAGGACGGCCTTAGAATCACTCCACTCTGAATTCGACATTTGAATGTAATCCAATATATCTGAAAACCCTGAGTTTCAAAACACTTGGCTAGAAATAAGCTATTTCTCTCATATGCTATTTAGTCTTTCCTGCTGCATGTTTTCTGTTTGTTGCATTACTAAAATGTGAAGAAATGGAAGATAAGATGGTGAAAGTTATTCTTTATTTTTTAAAACCTTGCAAAACGGTATGCTTCAGGTGTGAATTATAAGGTTTCTGTTTTGTCTCATTTTCTCTTTTATCTACTGTCTCTCTCCTTTTTATCAGATCAATATTTTGTTACAGATCTAATTTGGAAAATCTTTCCCTTCCTCAACATGTTTTAAATTTTTTAAAAATGTTTTTTATTTATTTTTTAAAGACAGAGAGAAACAGTGCGAGCAGGGGAAGGTCAGAGAGAGAGGGAGACACAGAATCGAAAGCAGGTTCTGGGCACAGAGCCTGACACAGGGCTTGAACCCACCAACCGCGAGATCATGACCTGAGCGGAAGCCAGACGCTTAACCAATTGAGCCACCTAGGCGCCCAGTCAACATATTTGAAAATTTACTTGAAAATTACATTTTTTTAAAAAAATGACATTCTTCTCCATTTAGCAGCAGAGATCACAATGAGCCTAGCAGAGTAAAAGTAGCAAAAAGTAATAATAATGGGAACTGAGAGAAAGATTAACCATATCCTTGCTTCAGCAAAAGTAACTAAATTTCTCTTCACTCCTTCTAAGTAAAGGTCACCTAACACTATGGGTTATTGTGTATCGTAAGTAAAAAAGAAGAAGCACAAAAAGAAAGACCAAAGAAACAAACTATCATCTAGAAAACACCAATTCAAATAGAAGCTTTGTGATTCTGAATTTTTTCAATATCAGGTTCACTTTCTCAACTATTTCTAGCCCAAGAGACAGCTTTTTGAATGAGCTACCCAGTAATTTAGTATGAAGTCAAGTGCTGATTTTTTTCATTTTTTTTTAATATGAGCATAGTTGACACACAATGTTACAGTGGCTTCAGGTATCCAACACAGTAATTCAACTTCTCTGTATGTTATGCTGTGCTCACAGTAAGTGTAGCCAAGTGTTACTTTAGAATGGAGCTCATCAAGTCAACTCCAAAAGTCCTCATGCAGCAAAAAGCCTTCTTTAATTCTTTTTCTGATTATTTTTCTAATGTTTATTGTTGAGAGAGAAGCAGAGCATGAACAGGGAAAGGGCAGAGAGAGAGGGAGAGACAGAATCTGAAGCAGGACCCAGGCTCTAAAGCTGTCAGCACAGAGCCTGATGTGGAACTTGAACCCGTGAACTGTGAGATTATGACCTGAGCCAAAGTCAGGCACTTAACCAACTGAATCAACCAGGTGCCCCTCCTTTTCTGATTATTAACTCTTCCTGAATCAAGAGCCAAAATGACAAGGTTGAGAAAACAAGGCACACTCAGCTTGTAAGTCAACAAGAGGCGGGGGGATGCCAGTCAGTTGGTTAACGTCCACTCTTGAATTTTGCTCAGGTCATGACCTTATGGTCCCTGTGTTTGAGCCCCGTGTAGGGCTCTGTGCTGCTGACAGCTCAGAGCCTGCTTGGGATTCTCTGTCTCCCTTTCTTTCTATGCCTCCCACCCCCATGTGTGCTCTCTCGCTCTCTCTCTCAAAAGTAAACATTTTTTAAGAAGGAGGCCAGAACAGAAAATGAATTTCTAAAGTGTGCTCCTGATCTTGACCACAATGAATCTCTTAAGAGTGGTTGTTATCAATCTTACAGTAAAGCATCTGACAAAAGTCTGATCACAATCCCAATGGCAGAGGAAGGTTGGTGCTCTATAATAGTATATTTTCTTTATGTAAAACTTACCACTATTCGGTTGTTTGAAAGTTATAGCTTACCTATATACACAATAAAGATATAAAACAGGGGCGCCTGGGTGGCTCAGTTGGGCATCTGATTTCAACTGAGGTAATGATCTCATGGTTCATGGGTTCGAGCCCCACATCAGGCTTGTGCTGACAGCTCAGAGCCTGGAGCCAGCTTCAGATTCTTTGACTCCCCTCTCTCTGCCCCTCCCCTGCTCATGCTCTGTCTGTCTCTCTCAAAAATAAATACACACACATTAAACAAAATGTTTGTAAAGATATAAAACAAATATTAGAAGTTAATAATAGAAGTTGTTCATCACTAAAGTTGAAGAACTGAGAAGCTACTTAATCCAATTTTTCACAAAAGGCAAAATCCCCAGTCTCTCTGTAATGGGAAGAGGTTGACAATTCATAAATATGAAATTATTACTTAGCACACAGAAGAGCACTAATATATTATAAAAACCCAAGATGTTATAAAAACCCAAGATATTTCCTACCACGTTTACTCTTTGAATCTAAAAATCTAAGAGAGATGAGAAGGAAAAACAGAAAATTATTTGTTAAAACCAAAAACCTTTAGGTTGCTTGGTCGCTCTGACTGAAATCCTTTCCATTTGCCCACATATTTTGTGTTCATTTTTTCACAGACAGTTTGCAAATCTTGTGATATAAGACCTACTTTGCTTATGTTTCCATTTCTCCACTTAGATGATAAGTTTCCCGAGTGGAGAGGACAGAAGCAGGGAATATTTATCTTTGGATTCCTGTTGCTTAACGCATTATTGTGCTGAGCACCTAACTGCAGGCATGACGCCAGCAGTAGTGGTAGTAGTAAAAGTAATACTATCTGCAGAGAACCCACTGAGCACTTGTACTCTGCTCACAGCTTTTTAAATAACATCTCTGGTAATGACAATAATCCTGTAAAGTAGATTTTACCCACATAAAAATAATTGGTGCAATATACTTTCCATTATACCAGTGAGCAGGTGTGCCAAAAAAAATTGTGGAGTCAAAATGAATATAGTAAAATACAGTAAAATAATATGGAGTATATAACATTAAAATATGTAATATAGCATCTGAATCACTGTAAAAACAAGTAACATAATTATACAAAAATGGCAAATTTATCTGCTTTTTCTGCAAAATGGGGATTATAAATATGATGACAGATGACTTGGAAAATCCCAAGGACATATAACAGTATAGTGTTTAAAAAGAAAATCATAAATCCTACTACCCAGACATTGTTAGTATTTGGTAAATATTATCTTAATTATTTTTATGCATATACATATACACAGTACTTTTCACATACATGAAATCATACAATCCTGTGTATAACCTCCATTTTTATTCAGTGATGTGGATTAGAGGTGTTTCTATACCACTCAATCTACACCATAATTGTTAACACCCATAGAGGATTCCAATCAAAGCTATTTAGCCTACTTTCTATTAATAGATATTACTCTCTTCTCATCTCTTTCTATAATCAATTTCTAGAATATTAACTTATTTTAAATTCTGGGAAAAAGTGAATGTTATAAAAGCTAGAAAGCATGACTACAGTGAATAAAGTATTTATTGAAGATGTATTCATTACTGTAGGAGGGTTCACTGTTTTTCTTAAAAAAAAATCTATGACTAAACATTGGCCCTTTTCTACTCTGTATATAAATAGCTCCATTAGGAAAGGATTATCCATATAAAATAAGGAGAAAGCCACCAATGGAAATTAGCCAAAGTAGCAGGCCTTTAGACCAGGTATTTTACATGGAAAAAATATATACCTTCATGTACAAGTTCCTCCTGACCTATGCCTAGTTTTCACTTGCTCATCTAGACTTGAAGAGTAAGAACATGGAAGACAACTCCAAAAGAGTACAATATTTTGCATTTACCTTCCTTCAATGCTAATACCTAAAATGTCTAAAAAACATGTGATCATTCATGTAACTCTACATGCCTAATACAGTGCCTTTTACCTGAAAGAATTCATCAAATGGTGGGGGGGGGGGAGGACAGTTAAAATAAATCAGTTAACATGAACTATTGGGAAGAAATTAAGAAAACACTTCCATTTACAGTAGTATAAAAAACAATAAAATCCTTAGGGATAGATTTTACCAGAGAAATGAAAGATCTGTACACTGAAAACCATCAAATACTAATGAAAGAAATTAAAGAAGACCAAATAAAGGGAAAGATATTCTATGCTTATGGATTGGTAAAATTAATACTTGTTAAAGTGTCCATACTACCCAGAGCTATCTACAGATTCAATGCAATTCCTTTCAAAATTTCAGTGACATTTTTCACAGAAATAGAAAAAAAACAATACTAAATTATGTATAGAGCCACAAAATAGCCAAAGCAATATTGAGAAAGAAGAACAAGTCTGGGGACATCACATTTCAAACTACATTACAAAGCTACAGTAATCAAAACAGTATGGTATTGGCATAAAAACAGACACATAGATAAATGGAACAGAGTAGAGAGCCCAGAAGCAAGCCCATGCACATGTTGCCACTCTTTTGTAAGGCATCAAAAATACACAATGGGGAGTGCATGGTCTCTTCAATAAATAGTACTAGAAAAACTGAATGTCCATATGCAAAAGAATGAAACTAGACCCACTATCACTCACCACACCAAAATCAACTCAGTGGATTAAAGACTTAAACATACTGCCTTAAAACTCATAGAAGACACAGGATAAGATTCTTGCCACTGGTTTTGGCAATGATATTTTGGATTTGACATCAAAAGCAACAGTAACAAAAGCAAAGATAAACTAGTGGGACTATATTAAACTGAAAAGCTTCTACAAAGGAACAAAAACGATTAATAAAATGAAATGGCAATATATCGAGTGGGAAAAAAAAACATTTACAAGCCACAAACTCAATAAGGGGCTAATATCCAAAAAATTCAAGGAAATTATACAACTCAATAATAAATAAACAGATAATCCAATTTTAAAATGAGCAAAGGACCTGAATAGACATTTTCCCAAAGAAAACATACAAATGGTCAACAGGTACATGAAAAATGCTCAAAATCACTAAGCATCAAGGAAATGCAAATCAAAACCAAAATCAGATATTACCTCACACATGTCCTAGTATCTATTATCGAAAAAGACAAAAAGGTAACAAATGGAGGATATGGAGAAAAGAGAGCCCTTGTGCACTACTGGTGGGAATGTAAACTAATAGAGCCACTATGAGAAATAGTATGGAATTTCCTCAATAAATTAAAAGTGGTCCAACAGGGGCATTCGGGTGGCTCAGTCGGTTGAGCAACTGACTTTGGCCCAGGTCATGATCTCGCGGTTCATGGGTTTGGGCCCCACATCAGGCTCTGTGCTGACAGCTTGCTCAGAGCCTGGAGCTTGCTTTGGACTCTGTGTCTCCTTCTCTATCTGCCCCTACCTCATTCGTGCTCTGTCTCTTTCTGTCTCTCAATAATAAATAAATGTTAAAAAGCAATTTTTTAAATAAAAATGGTCCAACCATCTTATATCTGGGGAAATGAAATTATCTCAAGCAGTGTCTACACTGCCATATTCATTGCAGCATTATTCACAATAGCCAAGGTATAGAAAGAAACCGACAAGTCCTTCAACAGATAAAGAAAATGTGAAATATACATATTCATAGTGGAATATTATTAACTGGGAAGGGAAGGGGAAAGGAAAGGAAACAAAAGGAAATGAAAGGAAATCCTGCCATTTGTGACAACACAGATAAGCCTGAAGGGAATTCTAAGTAAAATCAGATGAAGACAAGTACTGCACAGTATCACTTATATGTAGAATCTTAAAATTTTTTAAATAAAAATAAGGCAAATTCACAGAAACAGTACAATGGTGATTGCTAGGGGCTGGGAAGGTGGAGATGAGAGAAGTTGGTAGAAGGGTGCAAACTCTCAGTTTTGAGATTAGTAAGGTCGGAGGATCTAATGGATCACGTCATGACTACAGCTAATTACAACTGTTCACTGTATCACTGAAATTTGCTCAGGAGAACTTAAGAATTGTTGCCAAAACAAAATAAGTAACTATATGAGGTGATGGATGTGTTAACTTACTCCATGTGGGAATCATGTTACAATATAGCCCATATCAAATCATCACATTTTATACTTAGAGTCCTTAGGACTCTTGCTAATTACTGAGGATACAAATGAGCTTTTGTTTCTACAGGTTATATATCCCTATGTTTACCATATTTGATATAAAACAGAAATTTTCAAAGCTGATTTTTAATTCATCTCAAAATAACAATAAACCAACTACATGTTAACAAACATTAAATATTTTATGAAAAATAACTATTCTCTAAAACAAAGAAAAATCAGTGACAAAATTAGGATTGCTTTACATTTTTGAAAATCTCTCTTTTTTAAAATGTTTATTTTTGAGAGAGAGAATGTGCATGAGCAGGGAAGGCACAGAGAGAGGGACAGAGAATCCTAAGTGGTCTCTTTAATAAGTAATTTAATTGGGTGTGCCTGGGTGGCTCAGTAGGTTAAGTGTCCAACTTTGGCTCAGGTTGTGACTTCATGGTTCATGAGTTCAAACCTTGCGTCAGGCTCTGTGCTGACAGCTTGGAGCCTAGAGCCTGCTTCACATTCTGTATCTCTCTCTCTCTCTCTCTCTCTCTCCTTCCCCTGTTCACAATATCTCTCTTAAAAATAAATAAAAACATTAACAAATGTTTTTAATAAAATAAAATAATAAGTGACTGCACTGAATTAAGGATTCTCATATTTCTTCTGCATTTAATCCCCTGCTATCCTGCTTAGGTTGAAGCAGATGAAGAAGATCAGAAAACACACTGATACGCATTGGGAAAGTGAGGAATATGTTCACCAACTTTCCAGATTACATAACAAAATTCATTAGGCAGTAGCTTTTTTAAGGCTAGTTATAATGTAGGACCTGAAAACTTATCATGAAGTATATATGCTCCATGGGTCTGTCTTGTACTGTGAGTGGATTTCTTTTACCCATGCATAATTTTGTAACTCATATAGGTCATTGAGAAACTAATTGATTCAGCAAGTTCAGCACAACTTCCTTATGATGACACATTGTTATACATTTAAAAATCACTTTTATTACTATCACCAGCAATGTCATCAATAAGGTCTTTAAGTATTAGGAAGTGATCAAACTCATAGCATCAGATATATACTTTGCAAAATCATGATTTTATCATTGGCAACAGGCCTCAGTTCATCTCCTTGGAATGACAGGCTCATTTTGTTCATTTTTGAGAAAATATCTGCTAAATACTCACATCTAAATGAACAATCTTAGTTTGTCAGTCAAATAATGATGGTGTTTCACAGAAGGGGGGAAAAAAAGCAATTAATTCCTGCAAATGAAACAATTTCACAAGTGCTTTTCTCCTAAACTGGAAGTCCACAAATTATGACCAGGAAAGCCAAATGCAGCTTTACATGGGTTGTGGTAAATAGAGTCTTACTGGAACACAGCCATACCCATTCATTTACATGTTGTCTATGACTGCTTTCCTGCTCTGGTGGTGGGGTTGGTAAATTGCAAGATTTTGTGTGTAAAGCTGAAAATATACCATCTGGCCCTATACAGAAAAAGTTTGCCAATTTCTGCCCTTGACAACCGTCAGAACTTCGGCATGTAATTGAACTGCGTTATGCATACTTCTCACTTTATCAAATAGAAAAAAAATTTAAATGCGTATTCAGGAGACAGATTTAATAAATTAATTTTTCTCACTTCATTATGGACTTAAGTATGTGGCAGTGAGAAATACAATGACAGTGAGTACAGTTTGGCACCACTGCCTTGATTCATACTAAGGTACCAGAGATTTTACCCAGAATTGCTTTTACATCATCAGTGCAAATAGCAAGTTCAGTGAAAAAAAGCAAATATATATCTTAGCATTGTTATGAAAATATTAACAGTTTTGGCATCACAAACCCTCTGAAAAGATCTCAGGAACCCCCATAGTTTGAAAACCACTTTGATGGGCAAATAGGTCAGTGAAACAGAATGGAGATTTAAGAAATATATGCACACATATATATTCATTTGATTTTCAAAAGTCACCAAGATAATCAAGGGGGAAAAAAGTTTTTCCACAAATGAAGCTGGAATACCAGAAAAAGAAGTGGAAAAAAGGATCCTTGAGACCCTACCTCTTCCTATGTATTTATCCTGAAGCTGAAACTATAAACTTGTAAGAGAAAAGAAGATCTTTATGATCTTAGGCTGGGTGAAGATTTTTTAAAGAAAATACCAAAAGAACCAACCATAAGACAAATACCTAACCTGTCTGTTCTAGGAAGATGTGCACCCCCCTGGGTTTCCTTTCCCTCAGACATCATATTACACACCCACAAAAATTAACATGGGCCAAACTGATCACCTCAGTGTGTCACCAACCTTTACTAAATTGCCAGCAGGAGGAAAACACCATCCCTCTCCAGTGTCACCATGTCACCCCATGCATGCCAGAGGCGAGTCAGATTGGAAGCACCTACACCCTTACTTTTCAAGAAGAGCAACTGAAATGTCATTAAACCTTAGTCGAGAATCTCTACACTCAGGTTTGGGACAACTGTTTTCAAGAGGAGATGAATTGCTTAGCCTGCTACATGATGACAGTGACACATTTGAATAAGTAATTTGAGAGAGGAGATATGAGGTCACTAAGGAGGAAGCTGTAAATAAAATTACCGGAAGTATCTTACCATGCACTAACAGCTACAGGTATACAACAATCACGTTTAGTTCCACCTCCTACAATGGCAGCAGTGGCACCCCCAACAAAGCGCAGACACACGCCACGTGGGCAGGTGCGACGGTGTGTGATGGCTGTTTGGAAACAGTAGTGGGCCCACCCCACACTGGAATTGTACATTGGTTACATATCGAGCATTTCGTTATGGAAAATCTTTGTATTTGTTTAACCCCTTTGGCGGTGCATTCGTTCCGCTGAGCTAAATATTTCATGAATATTCATTAGGGTACCTTATTGACATAGTTACTAAGCTGTTAGATGCTGCAGCCAATATTGTCAACCAGAGCTCTGTATTAACAATTACTTATGTACAAGCACAGCACCATGACGATTGATGGTCATAATGGCCCTAACATATCACATGATTTTGAAGTTCTTTCTTATCAACGGAAGTAGATCCATTTCCAAATTAAATCTCAACTGAAAATAAAAATGGTCATGAGATACCATGTCTGGTCTATTAAGCTGGCAAAGATTAAGAGAAATGATGAAGGTATGGGGAAATGGGCCGCCTAAACACTATTAAGGGAACAGAAATTAGTACAGACTCTTTTAGAAAACAGGTTGTCAAGATATGTAAAAACCTTACTAATAATACTCGCTACTATTTATATGGTGTTTATTATAAGTCATAGCAATTTTAAGTGTCCTATGTTTATTAACTAATCCTAAAAATACCTATGAAATATGGTTCTTAGAAGCTCCATTTTAAAGATGAAAACACTGAATATCCGAGAGATTTAATTCACCTGAACAAAGTCACACAGCTGTTTCAGAGTCCTGAACGGGGATCTGAACACAGAAAGGAAAGTCTTCAAGCGTCCATGCGCCTCACAGGCACAAGTGCATTCGACTGCGCCACAAAATGTACAGACCTTCAAACTCCAATGTCTCTTCTTGGGATTTATTCTAAGGAAACTAAAAAAGGTATGTACAAAAATGTTTCTACAGAGATGTTTATTAGAGAGTTTTAAATAACAAAAATTGTAAATAATCTAACTACTTCATTATAAAGATACCCACATCCATGTGACAAGATGCTATGAAGCCATTTTTTACATGTTAATTTTAATAAATTGGAAAATAATTATGCATAGTAGGATCTTGTTCTGACTTTTCCTGTTTGTGCTTCTCCATGTTTCCCACCCCTTACCCTGTGCCCCAAGATACTAATCCCCACCACCCATACCACCCGGGTTCCCTTCAAGGCTAGATTCCAGCTGGGTTCTGCCAACAGAAAGCATTCACTCTATTCTGGAAGACTTGAACATCTATTTCCTTCCCTACATTTGAGAAGTTTTTAGTTACTATTTCTTCAAGTAAGTTTTCTACATCTTTCTCTTTCTTCAAACGCCTACAATATGAATGTCTGTTCACTCATTGTCCCAAAGATCTCTTAATCTATCTTTTTTTAAATTCCTTTCTCTTTTTGCTGTTAAGTTTGTGTGCTTTCCATTACTCTGGCTTCCAGATCACTGATTCATTCTTTGATGTCCTCTAATCTACTCCCGATTCTCTCTAGTGTGTTTTTTATTTCAGTTATTGTACTCTTCAACTCTCTTAGTCTTTTAAATATTTTATGTATCTTTATTGAAGGTCTTGCCAAGATCTTCCACTCTTTTCTCCCAGTGAGTGTCTTTACCATCATTACTTTAAATTCTTTATCAGGCATATTATTTATCTCTGTTTTCATTTGGCTCTTCTTCTGAGATTTTTTTTCTTATTCTCTCTTTTGGAACATATTCTTATGCCTCTCCATTTTTCTTGGCTTTCTGTTTTTCTTGGAGTTAGGAATAATGGCTCATCTCCTAAACTTGAAGGAGTGGTCTTGTGTATAATGTCCCGTGTTCAGACTGTGTGTGATCCGTGACGTGCTGGCTGGTGGAGCTGGGGCTACAGATGCTTGTTACCCTTTTAAACTGGCCTTTTATAGAAAGAAGAAAATTAATAACAATAATAATAATAACAGAAAAGAAAAAAGAAAAAACAAGCAGAACATAAAGTAAAACAAATTTTTTAATTAAGAAATAAATAAAAGTTTTTAAGTTTTTTAATGTTTAAGAACATTTTTTTTCTTTTGGGACAGAGAGAGCACAAGCAGGGGAGGGACAGAGAGAGAGGAGACACAGAACCTTAAACAGCCTCCACACTCTAAGCTGCCAGCACAGAGCCTGATGCGGAGTTGGAACCCACAAACCGTGAGATCATGACCTGAGCCAAAGTTGGATGCTCAACCGACTGAGCCACCCAGGTGCCCCAAAAGTTTTTAAATTTTTAATTAAAAAGACAACCTGTGACTTACCACAGAGGTTGGTGTGGGCTTGTGGACTCTGGGCTCACTAAGGCCACAAGCTCACTGTAAGCCAGCTTTTGTTCCAGTCCGGGCTTTTAAGGTGAAGGGCGAGAAAGTAGTCCCCACTGTTCCTTCACTCTTTTAAACTGCGACTTGGCTTTTTTTCCTGTATCCCAGTGCCACCAGGGTTGCTGTGGGCTTTGGACGCTGGGCTTGCTGAGGCCACAAGGTCCTTGTGAGGACCAGACCAGCCAGTTATGGTGTCCAGACCCTGCTTCAGTCTGGACAGCTACATATAAAAGAATGAATTGAATCACTTTCTTTTATCATACACAGAAATAAACTCAAAATGAGTTAAAGACCTAAATGTGAAACCTGAAACCATAAAATTCCTAAAAAAGAACACAGGCAGTAATTTCTCAGACATTGGCCATAGCAACATTTTTCTAGATATGTCTTCTAAGGTAAGGACACAAATGCAAAAATAAACTGTTGGAACTACATCAAAATAAAAGGCTTCCGCACAGTGAAGAAAAACAACCAACAAAACTAGAAGTCAACCTAATGAATGAGAGAAGACATGTGAAAATAACATTGATAAGGGATTAATATCCAAAATACATCAAGAACTCACACAACTGAACGCCAAAAATAAAACAAACAAAACAAACAAAACCAAGCAATCCGATTTAAAAATGGGTAGAGGATCTGGATAGACATTTTTCAAAGAAGACATATAAACATCTAAAAAGATGCTCAATGTCACCAATCATCAGGGAAATGCAAATTAAAACCACAATGAGATATCACCTTACACCAGTTAGAATGAATAGTATCAAAATAAGAAATAACAAGTGTTGAAGAAGATGTGGAGAAAAAGGAACTCTTGTGTATTGTTGATGAGAATGTAAATTGATATAGCCACTGCAGAAAACAGTATGGAGGTTCCTCAAAAAATTAAAAATAGAACTACTGTATGGTTCAAAAATTACACTACTGAGTATTTACCCAAAGAAAATAAAAACACTAATTCAAAAAGATATATACCCCCCTCTGTTTATTGCATTGTAACAATAGCCAAGATATAGAAGCAACCTAAGTGTCCATCAACAGATGAAAGGCTAAGAAAAATGTGTTACATACACACAGTGGAATATTACACAGCCATAGACAAGAATGAGATTATGCCATTTGAGAAAGCATGAATATATCTAGAGGGTATGCTAAGTGAAATAAGTCAGACTAATACAAATACCATATGATTCCACTCATAAGTGGAATCTAAAACAACACCAAATGAATAAATGACAAGCAGAATCAGACCAATAAATACAAAGAACAAAATGATTATTGCCACTGGGGAAGGGGAAAGGGATTAGGCAAAATGGGTGAAGGGGAGTGGGAGACACAGGCTTCCAGCTGTGGAATTAATAAGTCACAGGAAGAAAAGGGACACAGTCAACGCTATGGTAACAATGATGTAGGAGGGCAGACGGCAGCTAAGTTAGTGATGAACATAGCATAATGTATAAGCTTGTCAAATCACTATGTTATACGCCTGAAACGAATGTAACATTGTGTGTCAACTATACTCAAATAAAAAACTTTTTTTAAAAAACCAACAAAGTGGAAGTCATAAAAAAAAAAAAAGGAAGAAAAAACACTAGAATGGAAGGAGAGAAAGAAGAGATGGAGGTGAAGTTCTTTTTCCAATATCCCCCTGTGCTTGCAGCAGTGGTCACGGCCCTCCTGGACTACAGCTGCTGGTAAGAAGCCCTTCTCCTGGCTCGCCTTTGCTGGGCTCCTAGATTTTTTTTCCTGACCTTCTCAGGCTGGGGAGGTAACAGGCTACCCGTGTTAGTTTCCAAGTGGCTCAACCTTCGTTATTGGCAAAACCACACGTACGTAAATCATGCTTCATTGACGTCTCTTCAGTGAAGTCATCTGAGTGGAATTCTGTTGCCAACAGAGGCCCTAACTGTAAGGCAATGAGGTGGGAGATACATCTTAGCTTAGAAAAAATCTGATAGAATATACAAGAAAATGCTTCCAGTGTTTACTATTGGGTGGTGACATTATGAGTTATTATTTTAGTCTTTATTTATAGACATTGAGAATGGACTTTATGACATTGTGGTTCAAAGACATACCTCACTGAAAACAATGGACAAAGGGCACCTGTGTGGCTCAGTCAGTTAAGCATCTGAACCTTGATTTCAGCTCAGGTCATGATCTCATGGTTCGGGGGTTAGAGCCCCATTTCTGGCTCTGCACTGACAGCACTGAACCTGCTTGAGATTCTCTCCCTACCTCTATCTCTCTCTCAGTCCCTCCCTTGCTCTCTCCCAAATTAAATAAACATTTATAAAAAAAAAAAAGAAAACAATGGACAAATCACCTAATGTCATGCAGCTATTTATAAAGTAAAAATAATAATTTCTATCACTTCAGGGTTTTAAGGATATTAAGATAGTCCATGTCAAGACCTAATTGTACAGTAGGTATTCAAATGATGTTCTGTTTTTAACAATTTCCTAATGCATGATTATTTGTGTGGCAAAACTGCATAAAAAATGACAAAAGCACATACCCAAAAAAGTGCATTATCAAAAGCCATATATATGTATTTTTTGGAATTGTACAGAGGGAAAAAAGAACTTCCACACATAATAAAGTATAATATTCCTGGCAATTTTTTAAAATGACAATACATCTATTCTACTAAGTTATCTCATAGAATATAAGTTTAAAATGAAAGAACAGAAAGCCATTCTTGGTTTGTATCAATAGCCAAGAACTAGCTCCATACAGAAGTAAACAGAAATTCCCACAAACTAATGTATTTGCTTGTAAAATTGCCACTTGAAGGTGAGAAATAAACACAGCCAGTACATCTGAATGGCACAATCCCTCTTTGGACAATAAACAAAATGTTAATTTCACTTTGATGTATTCACAGTCACACGTGCAAGCCATTCATCTTGTTGGCCCCATAGCTCATTCATGACTCACAGGATCATTGGGACACTCCCCCTCCTACCCTATTCAATGCTGGGTGACTTAAAGATTGGCATCACTCAACCCTAAAAGGCCGTTTCAGTGGCAACTTTTTCCACTGCTCTCCCCCAAAATGAGTGACTGCATAAAATAATCAAAAATTTCATAATAAAAACAAATAAAATTGATGAGAATTCCTCCGAGCTGAAGGTTTGAAAGGAGCCAAACACCACTGAAATGTCTGAAGCCAGACGAGGCTAAGGAGTTCAGAAGTTCATTCGTTATGAGAAACTGAAGGAAATGTGGTCAGACCTGCTGTCAGTTTAAAGAATATCACTGAAGCTTTACAAAAATGATGTATGTTCCCATTCAAACATAGCAAAAGCTATTGAACTTAATTTCCTTTTTAAACGTGTTCTTTGCTATCCTCAGTTGCTGATGGGTGAGGAAATGCTTTAACCCACAGGGCATTTTTGGTTCACAGACAAATGTATTCACAAGCAGCAGACTGTTCCCAAAAAACATGGTTTTATGTGTAAGATTTCAAGTAGACCACCATTGCAAATGTCTCGCCTCTCTTCCTCCTTTTCTTGTTGTTCAGGAGTCCACCCATCTCTCCATCCTTCCATCTCTCCTCCTCATCACATGTCAGCTTTGTGCAGCTCTAACATCTTCTGTGATTATTATCTTGGTTATCATAATCATATTATGGGTCTCCTCGAATCTTTTCACGTATGTGTCTTAGTTTTTGCAGCCCTTTGGGGTCTAACGCTGTGCAACTGACTTATTAAACTGGCTTGAGTTTCTTCGGAATATCAACCAAGCGCAGCCCCCCAGCAGGCCTCCCGGCTTCAGCACCCAAGACCTTCACACTTCACTTAATTTACTGTCATGGGAACCTCTCATCCAAAAGACAAAAGTCGTAAGTTGCTTCTGGGCTGATTCTAAATAAATCTACCATAGAAAAATAGAAGTCAGCTTCCACTCTTCTATCTGGCCATTAGTAAAGACTAAATACTTCAAAATTCCCAGGGTCAGATGGGGAGCCTGATTTGCACTGTTATTTTCCTGCATTTGTTTTTCTTGCTAAAACCCGTGGAAACAAGGTAATTTAATGTGGAAAATTCCTATTCGTATTGAAATATATCCTATGGGCATCTATGCATATTTAAAGGTCCATACACAACGTTTGTGTGCATTATAACATCTTTATCACAAACTACCAGAGAACCAGTGGTTCAGTGGCTTATAAGTAACCAAATGTTAGTTGAATAGAACCATTTTTCTCTAATTATCTTTTAATGTGCTTCAGAGACTATCAGGATAAAGAAGTTATAGGACAGAATCTGAATATAATCTGATGAATTCTAATTATCGCTGCCATGACTGATTGTTTTTCCTCCAGTTGTCCAAGCTGATTCACTACTTCTAAACTGCACATAGTAATATGGCATGTACTCCAAAAAAGGGCCAGGCATGTGTCAACTGAATAAGTAAAGTAAAAGTAAGTAAAAAGAACTCTGGCCCTAGGAAAAAATTTTTAAAAGGACACGCTTACTTGTACTCAAGGAGAATTTCTCTTTCTAAAAGTTGTAAGCTGTAAAATATAAATTTAGCTTTCGTCAATTCCTGATGGAAAAGTAAATACCTAAATGCCAAGGCACACTGATAAAGGGATTATTTTTTGAACATCAGCCTTCCCTCCCCGAAATGCTAGGCTGCATTAAGCCAAAGAGAAATATTGACTCTCTGGTACCAATTCACTTCTTCCCTTTTGTGATATTTGCTTAGACCACGCTCACATCCTGCCACCATCACCTCCCCCTCTCAGCCGTCTAATCAATCTTTAAATGACCTGTGATAGTGTAACATCTTAGATATGCTCACATACTCAGGAATGAATGAATGAGCTGACTGCGAATTACTAAATATAGGAAAATTAGGTTAGGTGCTATTAACACTTCACAGAAGCAATCCGAGGCACTCAATTCCTATGTAAACACGGCTACTTACTCTTTCACACTCAATTCTTAGTTATTAAAACACAGTGCTTGCTCTCCTCCTCATGCTCTTTCTCTCCTCCTCCCCTCTCCCCTGACCCTCATCACAATGGTTTGGGAAATCTCTTAGAGAAAGGTTAGGATTATCTGGCACACTTTGATCATTTTCTGTTTTTCCATGTGGTACGTCTACACTTGTTGCTACTGCTTTTGCAATACATTATTCTAAGGACTAAACTGAACATTCAAAAGAAGACACAAGGTTTTAGCTGCCTTTAATATTTCTTCTATGTGATCTTCTATAATCATTATAATTCCCTGGAAGACACCACCCACACAGGCTTTGGAGTCTTGTAGTGCAGCTAAATAAGTGAACACATGAGACAGTCAGAAATTCTTATTTTGAAAGCATTTATTGAGAAAAACTTTCTGTTGTGTCATGTATTATCAAGGTTCTGTTTTTAACTTCAGATTGCATCAAAAGTCATGTAAAACCCTCAAAATTTTTTTGCAGTTTCTATCATAGGCAATATCCTATGCAGAGCTAGTTGCTACCTAAAAACACAACTATAAAGAGTGGGAACAGGCTTCAAAAGCTGAGGGTGAATCTGTGCACCTATTCAAGCGCTAAAAATGATATGCACCTGTTCTTCTGTCTTCCTTTTTAGGGTACGACACGAACTAGGGCATTAATCCAAACCCAGGAAAATATTTGTTCATTAAAATACATGGGAGTCATAGCATAAAAGAAGTACAAAACAAAAGAAAGTGGTGGTAAGTGAAGTAAAGTGTGCTATAATTCTAGGATTGTTTTGGAAGAAATATACTAATTTAAAGTTTCTAAAAATTAAAGGTACAGTAGGTAAACTAGGGTTTGAAAACAAACAATATAAATAAACTTTTATAATCCATAAATCAAAGAAGAAACAATAGAAAATAGAAAATATTTTAACAAATTGATAATAAAAATGAGTACTAAAATTTGGGGGGGCATACAGTTAGACAGTTCCTAGAAAACAGCCTGTAAGATGATTTAAGAATAAAGAAAAGCACAAACTATCAACATGAAGAATGAAAAAAGGAGACATCACTACAGATATGACATGCATTATAAAGATAAATTATAAGGGAACATTATGAATTATAGAATAAATTTGAAAATTTAGATGAAATCGGTATATTTCTTAAAAAATACAACTTATCAGAACTGACACAAGACAAAGTATAACTTTTGAACATTCTCAAATACATTAAATACATTTAATTTATAATTTACATAATCCCAAAGAAAAGTCCAGGTTCAGATAAACTTACCAAGAAAATCTTCCAAATATTTAACCAATATAACACAAGTCTTATAAACGTTTTGAGAGAACAGAAACTTATTTCATGAAGGCATCATGACTTTGACAAAAAAACATAATAATGACATAATAAAATAAGGAAAATTATAGAGCAATCTCAATCATAAACATGGATGTGAAAATCCTAAGGAGCACATTGAATATTCAGAAACAGACCCATGCATATGTGGTCAGCAGATTTACATTAAAGGTACCACTATAGCACAGTGGAGGAAGGATAGACATTTCAACAAATAAAGGCAGATCTTGATTTTTTTAATTTAAAAATGTTTATTTATTTATTTTGAAAAAGGCAAAACACAAGCAGTGGAGTGGCAAAGACAGAAGGAGAGAATCCCAAGCAGGTTCTACACTGTCAGCACAGAGCACAAAGTGGGGCTCGAACTCACGAACCCTGAGATCATGACCTGAGCTAAAATCAAGAGTCAGACACTTAGCCAACTGAGCTACCCAGGTGTCCCTTTAGGGCCTTACCTATTGCCAAACCAAACCGCCCTTTGAAAAACAGCATTGTAACCAGGGTCTCTGAAAATCTCTCCCAATGTCAGGCCCAGCTCAGGTCTCACCTGGACAAACCTAGCCTTGTTTCCAAAGACACAAGGATTAGACGGGAGACTAAAGTCTGCTGCTCTCAGAAATCCGGCCCATGCTGCTAGGGGACCAATCTTCCCAGCAATGATCTCCTGGGGCTCTAAGCTCTGTGGTAGGGATTTGGCCTCACTAGGATTGTTACTAGAACACAATTCCCATCGTGTTCTGCAGCCTCAGAGAGTTACCAAGAATATCAACTGAAAATTCATATGGAAAACATAAACTCTTAGTACTATCTCACACCAAACATAAAAATCATTTTTAGATGGATGATAAACTAAATATAAAACATGAAACAAAAAGCCTCTACATGATAACCTAGAAGAATATTTTAGGGGTGCCTGGGTGGCTCAGTCCATTAAGCATCTGACTTTTGATTTTGGCTCAGGTCATGATCTCATGGGTCATGAGATGCAGCCCCACATTGGGCTTCTGCACTGACAGTGTGGAGCCGACTTGGGATTCTCTTTCTCTGCCCCCTCTCCCACTCATGCCTGCTTACTCTCTCTCTCTCAAAAAAAATAAATAAACATTTTTAAAAAGAAGAAGAAATTTTATACTTTGGAGGTAGGCAAAGATTTTTTTAAATAGGAAACAATAAGCACTAATAAATTTGAAAAATTGAAGTACATTAAAGTTAAGAACTTCCAACTATCACAAGCCACCATAAATAAGAAAGAAGGCAAGCCACAGAGCAGGAAAAGATATTTACAGTTCACATCTGGCAGATGATTAAGTGCATAATATAAAAGAACGTACATAAGGAAAGATTAGGGTTGTTGTTTTGTTAATAAGCAAAAAAAAAATAAAAACTAGCAGGTCTCTTTACAAAAATGATATCCAAGTGTCCAATTAGCACATGAAACTATTTTACACCTCATCACAAAAAGGCAAATTAAACTCACAAGATACTACTGTACATATCATAAAAGAGCTAAAATTTTAAAAATCCAGTAATATCAAATGTTCAGAACATGGAACTAGAATATTCATTCACTGATATATGTTGGAAATTTTAATTGGCATAATTATTGTAAAAAATATTTTATCAGTTTATAAACATACACACACACACACATTTTTATGGTCCAGCAAACAAAAAAATGTGTACATATGTTCACCAAAAGACATGTACAAGAATGTTCATAGTACCAGTATTGGTGATGGTCCCAAATAGGAAGTAAACTAAATAAGTACAAGAGATAAGTAAATTGTACATTCATACAATGGAATACCACAGAGTAGGAACTGACAATCATTTTCTGTAAAGGAGCAGATAAAAAATGGTTTAGACTTTGCAGGCCATATAGGTTCTCTGTTGCATATTCATATTTATTCTTACAATCCTTGAAAAACACCAACATCCCTCTCAGCTCAAAAGCAGTATGAAATAGGTAATGAGCTATCCTAAGCCCTGGGCAGTTCTACGCCAACCCATGGCGTGAAGCAATACAACAAATTATGTGACTACATGAATGAATATCATAAGTGAAACACTGAGCAAAAGACAACAGACACAAAAGAAAATATACTCTATGATACTACATATATATAAAGTTTGAAAACAAGCAAAACTCATTGTGTTAGAAGTCTGAATAGTATGGCAGCTTTGAAGAGGGCTTCTGGAATACAGGAAATAGTTTCTTTCTTGGTCTGGATAGTGCTTACACTGTCCAAATAGTGCTCGCTTTACAAAAAAATCCATAGACCGGGGGTGCCTGGTGGCTCATCAGTTGAGCATAGGACTTCAGCTCAGATTATGATCTCGTGGTTCGTGGCTTCGAGCCCTACCTCCAGCTCTGTGCGGACAGCTCAGAGCCTGGATCCTGCTTCCGATTCAGTGTCTCTCTCTCTGCCCCTCCCCTGCTCACACACTCTCTCCTCTCCCTCTCTCCCTCTCTCTCTCTCTCTCAAAAGTAAACATTAGAGTGAGTACTGGGCAACAGGAACCTCGGGCTACCTCTCTTTCTGAGAGAGATCCCATCTCTAACTGCGGGGCTTTCTTTGGACTGGTTGCCCCGTTCCCACATGGGGGACCAGGGGAGTTCCCTCCAGGTTAGGCGGTACCCCAGGGGTGCAGTCGGCAACAGGAGGAACCGGTCCCCTGTCCTGAAGTGCTATGGCTCATGAGATTACATTTCCAGCGGCATCATTAACGTGCACAGAGAGCTTGGAACGTGGTTGGGCGTGGCACCGTGAGGGAGGCTCCAAAGGAGTGATTTTGGACGCCTGGTCAGAGGAGAAGGCACTGGGGGGAGAGGGGGTCACCATTTTTCTCCCCGCACCAAGGCCCAACTCAGGGATGGGTCAGCGGCGCCCACAGTGGAGGCAGGTCCACCTACACCAAGCCACGCTCATTTGAGCTGGGTAGCTGCTTATGCTGCAGAAACAGAGGGCCACCTTCCCCCAAGATCACTGCGGTGATTAACTCTAGGTCAATTCTTGCTATTCAGATATATTCTCCCTTTTCTCATTAAAAATAAACATTAAAATTTTTTCAAAAGAAAGAAAAGCAAAAATTCATAGACTTAAGGTCTATGCACTTTAGTATGTTTTTGCCACCTGCAATAAACATTTGCAAAATGCATTACAATTATCATTCTTACAGTGGACAAAAGTCCATTACAAATGGACTTTTGAGACCATTTGATACACGAATGTGCATTCTGAAGTTCTTAGAAGAGTACAAAATATACAGCATTTCCCAAACTTATTTAATCAAAGAATGTTTTCTCCTAGAACACCTCTAAAATTGAATATGGCGTTTTGGAGAAAAAGGGGAAAAATGGAGTGGAACACAAGGCGTGAAAGTGTACAGGAGGGGCGCCTGGGTGGCTCAGTTGGTTGAGCGTCCGGGCTCAGGTCATGATCTCATAGTTCGTGGGTTCCAGCTCCCTGTCGGGTTTTGTGCTGACAGCTAGCTCAGAGCCTGGAGCCTGCATCAGATTCTGTACCTCCCTCTCTCTCTGACTCTCCTTCACTCACTCTGTCTCTCTCTGTCTCGCAAAAATAAATTTTAAAAAAATTTTTTAAAGAAAAGAAAAGAAAGTGTACAGGAGACAATGAAAAGGAAATAACAGGCTAAAATCATAGAAGACTCCAGTGCCATGTCTTCAAATGGCACGTCTAGTTTCAACTTTTATCTTGTGGGCATCTACAAGATGTTAAGTGGGAGAGGCACAGAATCAATTCCATGGGCTTCCCATTCAGAGAAATTCTGACTCCCTTGGTCTGTGATGAGACACAGAACTCTAAATGTTTTAGGAAGCTTCTGGGATGATTATTATGCTGCAAACCAGAGTATAAGTCAGAAGAAGAGTGACCAGGGGAAATTCACGGCCTGCATTGGTTTCCTGGGGTCTCCATACCAAATTACCACAAGCTTGAAATCTTAAAACAGCAAAAAATATATTCTTCCACAATTCGGGGAATCCGAAGTCCAAACTCAGTTTCACTGAGCCAGAAGCAAAGTATCCACAGGGCTATATTTGCTGTGGAATCTCTAAGAAAGAATCTGCTCCCTGCCTCTTCCACTTCCTGATCCCTGTAGGCATTGACTCAACAGGACTCCCATCTCAGCCCCCGTGGTCACACTGCCTCCTCTTTTGTGTGCACCAAATCTCCTCTGCTTCTCTCACATAAAGACCCTGGTGACTGGAATTAGGCCCCCTGGATAATCCGGGGCAATCATGTCATCTCATGACCCTCAGTTTAATCACCTTTGCAAAAATCCCTTTTCCTTATAGAGTAACACTTATAGGTTCCAGGAATTAGAGCCTTATCTCTTTGGATGGCCATTATTCAGCCTATTACAATGCCTTAGTGCCCTTCAAGGTAAATTAGGAGTGAGGGCAATAGAGCCAAAGCAGACTTTCCTTTTATATTCAAATCCCCCTTTGACCCTTCACAAATTACAATTATGCTATTAAAAAACAACCAGTCTCACTGGAGTACTCGAATGACTAATGAGGTTGTGATAAGCAGGGAATTGGGGGATTAAAGGAAGAAGTCGGTCCCTAGAATTCGGGAGCGTTTTCATTATCCGCCCCTTTTAAAACCTGGCTTCTCACAAGAGTGTTTCTGAGCATAAAAACATCGCCAACAAAGGAATCTTTATGAAAAGTTTCTATCACAAAGGAATTTACTACATGTGACCACACAAACAGATTACAAGAAATGTTTATTGGGGAGTTATTTTTATGCAAAGGCGTATTTCAAATTTAAATAAATTCAAAATTCCGTGGTCCCTGCATTTTCACTCTAAGCAATCAAGCAATTGAGACTCCTTGGTTCACTGACAAGAGCATCCTTGTCCCGTTTGGCTCTTTAAGGCACTTCAGGTCAATAGTCCACAAGAGAGATTATCTTCAAGTCACAAGGAGCATGTATCAATTCAAACAAGGCCTAAGATGTGTGTATTGCGTGGTGATATTCCACAGAAATAATGATAAGTAACAGAAATTTTATTTTCGAAAAAAAATGTCCTTACTTGGTGAAATGGCCAAGTACTGATGCTAATTTTTTTTCTAACATCCCAGTACAATAAGGCTTAAGGTCTTACCTATCCTTTTCTTAAATGTACATTTTTTATCCCATCCCCTAAAAAACATTTTTAGTTCACATTTTTTATTATATTCCCTAAAGAAAATTTAAAACCATCCCCTTTTAAATTTATTTTTTGATGTTTATTTACTTTTGAGAGATACAGACTGAGTGTGAGCAGGGAAAGGGCCGAGAGAGAGGGAGACATGGAATCTGAAGCAGGATCCAGGCTCTGAGTTGTCAGCCCAGAGCCCCGCGTGGGACCTGAACTCACAAACTGTGAGATCATGACCTGAGCTGAGTGGGACGTTTAACTGACGGATTGAACTACCCAGGCGCCCAATATCCATCGCTTTAAAATAATCCATGCCTGGACTTTCACAACCTAATTTTCACTTTAGCAGGTCATTATGCCACCCTTTGAATTGCTTTCAAAAAAAAAAAAAAAAAACCACTTTCTAATTCATCCCACACTTTTCTTGCCTACAAGGTATTTTTCACTTATTTGAATTCCTGTAGGAGTACTGGCTTCAAATTGTGCTGTCAGTGCTGGGCTATCTGCCAGCTCATGTCCCTTAAAGTCCCCAGAGCAACAGTGCCGGCTAATAACCAACTAACAGTGTAATAAATAATATGCGTAACAGCTAATAGTGCTGTCTAAGAACCACCTCATCAGAACCGCTCAGGAAGCTTGCTAAAGTGCAGACTCCAAAGCCTTACCTCAGACCTGTGAAATATAACTTCTGAGAAAATAATTCAGGAATTTGTACTTTTCACAAACAAAATGGAACCACTAGTACATTGGAATCCAATCCAATCTAACACTTGGAAATACCCACTTGGCACATTCTCTTCTCCCTTTACCCAAGGTTTGATGGTTGAATCGCGTTTCTGTGGAAAGAAAGTGGTCCCGGTTAATGCCGCAAACCGTACTCCACACACAACTCAAGAGCCTGTTGTACCTTAAGTGTACCTTACTGTACCCTTAACTGCTCACTCCATTTCTATGTTCTTAAATTCCTATCCAATTTTGTTCTTCCTTTTTCAATCAACATAACTCCATTACTTCCTGGAGAAATCCACCCTTATTTATTTTTCATTTTCAGCGCCCAATGCCATTTTCTAGAGACTTCAACATAGTGCCCTTATCCAAGTCCAGAAAGCCATTTTATTAAGGCCAGGAGGGTGGGCAGGCAATGAAAAATCAAATATCTACAGGTTATATTATTTGGAAAAGTGTTTGCTTGTTTGTTTGCAAATGGAGCAAGAGAAGGTAGCAATTAATCCACTGTGAGCATATTTGGGAATGCAAAATTTACCAGCAGGACTTAATTTCCCCTCGGTTAGCATAACAGAGAAGACCAAAGACGAGAGGATTATCCTTGGAGGGAAAAAAAAATCCAGTTCTGTATTGTGTGACACAGGGAGAGTTTTAGTCACTATAACAGCATGAGTGCAATTTAATCTTGTTCAATTTTTCTGTGAATTAACATTTTTTCCAAAAGGAGGTTAACTTATCCAACACAGACACAACTCTTCACAAAATGCCAGTGACAGGAGCAATTACCATCCGTACTTTTTGCACTAAAATAGTGGACTGTCTCTGGTAGGACACTGAGAAAGAAAGCCCAGTTGTAACTGGGACAGAGAACACATTTTGCTTCGCACAAAGTGAAACTCCTACATTCAGACTGTCTTGTTAAAGGGCTTCACGGCAGAGTGTTGTTGGCCAATTTACATGGCGTTTGGATTTGAAGTTATATGCCATTTGGGGAAGATTACTATAATTAGAAAAATGGCCTAATTACTTTTCTGGCAACAGTGAAGAAAGAGAACAGACTTTTCGGCTTATAGAGACAAGTCCTTGAGAAACCTCAAAAAGTTTTGGGATCCTGTTTGACAGGAAAGAATATCTCATCTGAACTTCTTGGATCTGCTAAAAACCAAGGTTTTTTTTTTATTTTTGAAAAGCCAAAACCACAAGACAGGGAGAAAGAAAGAAAGAAAGAAACACACAGAGAAAGCAAGAAAAATACTCCTTCCTATTGGATTTTGAAACAGAGATGACAGGAATGGTCTTTTTCGCTGTGCTGGAAGCTTCATCTTCTGGTCCTTGTAAGAAGCACAAACAGGAAACGATGGGCGTGAGAGGGAAGGTGTGCGTTCTCAATGACAAGACTTGGAAGATGGTTTCACACGAACAGCATTTGATGGCCTCGTCTGTTTCAACAGCAAGAACATAATGTTACAACTTCAGTGGTTTGAAAAGCAGCTCCTATTATTTTAGGCCTCAAGTTAACACTTATGACAGATAAGGCAAAACCATACTAAGTTCCTCTTTTCTGTGGCGAGGGAAGGAGACATGGCCGCACTGACCTGGACACCCATTCTCCTGGCCTCTGTCTTACCAGACGCTGCCTTTCGCCCGAGGAAAAGTAGAACAGTGAGAGCTTTGTTAGAGGAAAATGACCCAAGGCTTTCGCTATTTAGATTCTATTTCCTGAACTCAGCAATTGGAAAACCTGCACTCGATTGACCATGCCTTCACAAAAATACAATTTAAAACTGTCATGAATTTTTTAAAATGTAAGGGTAAAATCAGGATAGTGAAATAAATTCAAAATGTGCATTTTGAGAGGAGAGAGGAGTTATGTCTGGGGAGAAGCATGAAGGGGTATTAAATGGTGACTGCTTTCAAGTCACGAGCTGTCTAATGAAACTCCTCCCTTGGTCAACGTGGCTCTTGTTAAACTGTTTCCTATCATTACTGACTCCTGAAGGGCCCCATCCCACTTCCAAGGCATGCTATGTGACACAGAAAGGGGAAGCGGATTTCAGGCTGTGTTACAAGGGAAGGGGCAGCCGCATCCCTCCGCCACCTGTCTTAGAAGCGTCCTCATATAAAGGTCCCTTTAGTCTAGAATCTCAGAGTTTGTTTTTCTTCAACAGCCTAAATGGAAAATGGAAATAGGTATAAAAATATTGCCACTTTATATAGTAATTTTGGATCGTGCCCAATTTCAGTCTGGCCTTTGAAGGTCATCTATTGAATTGTTTCTTACTTGATGATAAGTTCACACAAGTAAGCATTTTAAAAAGCATGCATATTGTTCCAACAAGATTCTCATTAATTTTATCTTCTGGAAAAAAGGATGTGGTATACTGTATTGCAGCAGTAACCAAGTAAATCTGGTGTTCTTTTGGCAATAATCAATTCCTTTGGAAGAAAGGGAAAATCTCTATTACACACCTAGGTTAATCTTTGGTATGTGTTATGTTAACTATTGGAAATTCAACCCTTTAATGTAAGGTGTGTAACATAGCACATGGGCTCTTTATAAAGACACAGATTAAGAATTCTTTTCAATGAAAAGAATATAGGCCTTTTTAATTAAGCTGCTATGAACAGAGATGGGTCAAGAATTCATCTTGGGTCAAGAATTGTAAAACCAAACTCTTATGGATTGAATTATGTCCCTTCAAAATCCATATGTTGAAGCCCTAACCTCTGGTACCTCAAAATGTGACTGTATTTGTATTTGACAGGTCTTTTAAAAGGTGATTAAGTTAAAATTAGGCCATTAGAGTAGGCTCTAAGACAATCTTTTAAGAGGAATTGTATTTTTTTAATAAAAATTTTTAATGTTTATTTTTTTCTTGAGAGAGAGCAAGCGCACACAAGAGAGGGGCAGAGACGGAGGGAGACACAATCCGAAACAGGCTCCAGGCTCCAAGCTGTCAGCACACACCCTGACCTGGGGCTCAAACTCATGAACCAGAGATCATGACCTGAGCCAAAGTCAGATGTTTAACCAACTGAGCCACCCAGGCACCCAGAGAGGAAATTTAAACACACAGAGACACCACGGGTATGTACCCACAGAGGAAAGACCATGTGGGGACATGGCAAGAAGGTGGCCATCTACAAGCCTAGGAGAGTGGCCTCAGTAGAGAGCAACCCCACCAGCCCCTTGATCTTGGACTCCTAACCTCCAGAACTGTGAGAAAACACATTTCTGTTGTTTCTACCACCTAGTCTATGGTTATTTTGCTATGGTAGCCTAAGTAGACTAAGACACAAACTATCAAGTAAATGCAGTAATCTGAAAGCACAGCCTGATAGTAGACTGGAGTTGATAACACATAGAGCTAGTATAAACAGACAGCAAGGAGTAACACCAGGAACACAGGAGAAGAGAGGCTGCCAAGTAACAGCAAGAGGCAAAAGAAGTAAACATCTTGACTTCCAAGGTATGAAGAACAAGGTAGGGAGATACGGCTTTTTCCTCTATCAGGTGAGGATACTGTTAAATGCAGTGCTAGAGTGTATCAGCTTTATTCTGTGATAGAAGGGAGAAGAACCCCCAGATCTGGATTTCATGAGATGTTGGTAAAGTAAGATCTTTTGGTACTGGGAGAGTTAGGCAAAAGAGGATATAAACTCTCATTAAGGCATCACTAGAGAAATCTCAATTATTACAACAGGGATTGAAGCTGATTGAAATACCCCAGGGAGGGGAGAGGGAGTGAGAGCAAGACTGAGAGAGAGAGAGAGACAGAGAGAGAGAACCAGAAAGGTAAATGAAATACAAACCTGGTTAGACTTAGAAAGTTCCTAGATTTTTTTTCTATATCAGAAAGGAGAGCATTTGGCGCTTAAGTTGATTAACATTATACTTCCTCACCCCTGAGTCTGTGAAATTTATTTCATCTACACAATATCTGAAACCTCTGCTCAGAGATATATTTAAGTATATAATGCAAAATACTTTTTTTTTATCTCTTTTCCGTTTGACTATTTCTATACTGCTTACTCCCCAGGCTCATTATTTTATTCTATACCATGTGGACTATTTTTTTAAAAATGTCAAACTCACTATTTCTCTAAGAATCACTATTTTGAAGGGCTTTTGTTATTTGTGCTGTTTTATTTACCACCCTCTCCCAACATTTGGGAATTAGAGTAACATGGACTAAGTGCAAATAAGAAGTAATATCACTAATATGACTAATAAATTCTAATTTTCACTAAAATAAATATTTTTCTCTGTAGTTTAATGCTTCCTCCTCCCCCCTTTTTTTAACCAACTACACAGGCAGAATAAAATACTAACATAGGAGAACACAGGAGTGCATAACTCACCCCATTTCCAGTATTTCAGGAAATAAATATTACAGAATTAGGCCCAGATTCTCCAGCTTGAAATTCAATGTCCGTCACAATTTGAACTATTGAATCATTCATTTGCTAATGTGCACCAAGGTCCTGTTAGGTGTCAGGCTCTCTCTGCTATTACCTAGGAAAGTCCAGCCAGAGTGGTCAACTCCATTGGCTTGAATAAACCACATAATTCCCTTCTCCATTTTCGCTTCACACCCTCAACTCTCTAGAATGCCCTCCTTCTCCCTTCTGTTTTCTTTCTACTACTCTTTCAAGACACAGGACAAAAGTTTTTTCTTCCATGAACCCCCTGAGAACTTGCCCCATCGGAAGTTACTCATTGTCAGAACTACCACTGAGGCTGCAGGTACTGAGAAGGAATGTTTCCTGTTCTCTTCTTTGTAACAAAGTAGACGTACTTGTCAAATAATGTCTAGTTCTTTGAATTATGAGAAATGTAAACTAATAAATTAATGTTTTTGCAGGGAATTTTTTTCAGCCTAAGCAAAGTATCATAGTTTAGGAATACCTACAATCCGAAGACCTAAGTCAGTTAGAGGCCAGTACCAAAGAATATAGAGAAATGTGAAGATTGAGGACAGTCTCCCAGGATGACAGGAGCAAGAGCTCACTCTTGGGAGAGAGGAACAATAAAAGGGGAAGAAATGGGAAAGTGAGAGTTTCTTCAGTAATTAGTTTTAAGGTCCCAATGCTGCTAAAGACATCACATTAACTTTGTGTCCCCATCATGATATCTTCACTATACTTCCCTAAGACACATTCAGTTGGCCTAGGGAGTTACCATATCAAGTGCATGCCTATAGGCCCAAGATCAAACTTTCATATACATGTGTAATGCAGGCAAGGGCTGAGAAAGCTTAAGGAATTCTAAATGGGGACAAAGGAAAGGCTTCCCTGAGGAAATTGTATTCAAGTTTGAGAATCCTACTTGATAGGGCAACACTCAATTTTGAGAGGCCTATTTTCACATCAGCAGTTTGAGATTCCTTGACAAAGCTGAATAACCATCAGTTGTAGAGGAAAAATAACGAATGTCATATTAACTTATCTTGATGCCTAATTCTTCTGAAATTAAAAACTCAGAAGGCGTACATATCCAGGTCTATTAAAAATAAAGCCTCAGTGACTTACTAATAGTTTCAGTCCACTTATTTTGGAAAGTCACTTTTAACAGAAATATTACAAGATAAATATTAAAAGATGGCTTCAGGGCAGCCAGCCGCAGAAATCTGAATCCGCCACTCTCAAAACATCAGACATGGCGACTGTTATTCCAAAGCAGCCACAGACTTTTTGTACCAGTTATGTACTGTACTGTCATGGCTCACTGAGTGCAATAGGACACCATGCACGTGTGCACGGGTGCGAGCGTGTGTGCACATGCGCTGATACCAGACTTGGATCTGAATGGAAAACAATGAACTTCATAGAATAGCCCTGAGAAAAGGGAACAAGCCTAACAAAGAATAGTCCTATTCTTTGTTCCTTAAGAGTATACTGTAACTGTTAAATGACATAGGGATCGAGAGCCAGCTCCTGAAACCAAATACACATATTTGGAATTGTTTTTCACAGTCTCCATGCCTACTCCTGGGGTTGCTGAGTCTTCTCAGAATGCTGTTTTCACACACATGAAGGAGCAAAACCACACCACACACAGACTCCAGAATTTACACTGGCTCCTTGTTCAGTTAAGTATCCTTCTTAAATTGCTTTCCTAGTTGTTTTGAATTTTCTCCCTGAACTTCCTCCAGGTCCCTAGGATGCCTTCACCTTTGTCAGCTCCTTCTTCACTCTGTGCCTTCAATATCAGCCATCAAGACTTGGAGAGCCCTGGTTTCCTGTTCTACCAATAAATCCCTGTCAGTTGAGGCAAGTGCCTGGAGAGAAAGAGAACTCCCTTTGCTGTCATTTTTCCCAGGCCAGCTCTCCCTGCACGGCCCAACGAAGTACTCTTCTCCCAAGAGGTTTTTATAACTTCCCTGCTCCAAATCCATTCGTAAGATTAAGTCCAAATTCATCAGCTGGATAAAATGGACCCTCCACAATCTGGCGCCTAGACCTTATCTATTGCAATAGCTTTTCAGCCTTGAGGCCAATTAGAATCATCTATTTTCTGTTCTGAGTTTCCCCAATTCTGTTCTTCTGCTCATGCTATTCTAATTGCAGCAACACCTTCCCACTTCCTCATCACTCCACTAAAGCACAGTTGATTCTGATTATTTGCCATAGTTATGTTCTATAAGATCACCATGCACACCAAAGGAAAGAATACTGAACCATCGTCTTAGGAGGAATACAGGGTTAGGTTCCTGTGAGCCTCCGGTTACATTTTTGTCAGTCAATCAATACTTAACCTCATCTGCTTAAAGACACCTTATTTAACATATGTCGTCAATTTGTTAACACTAAACTCATGGCCAACAGCACCATATAACTCATGCCTTAATGAAACTTATGTAACACACGTGTATTCTCCATAAGGCACACCACAATCTTGTTGCATGCAGGAACATTAGATAGCACTTTAACGCTGCACGTGAGAGCCATTTTTAAGAAGCAAAAGCGTCAGCTAAATCAACCACAAAAAGGACACTTGTTCACAGTGTGAGAGCTGAAGCCAGAAGGGCAGAACGTTGCCTTGTTCGGCCTCAGCTGGGAACACGCGTGCACTGGGTGAGCCAAATGTTCAGCCACTCTGCTCCTGTCCATAAATGACCTCAAAAGTGTCACAAGTACTGATGTGGGGGTAACAAATAAATTCTAGCAAGTAAGCAAATTCTCAATTATGGAATCCAAGAATAATGAGAAATAACCATAATACCTATTCATCAAGGAAATCACAGAGGAGCAGAATTGGTCCTAGACTTTAAGTGGAAAACCTGGGTGTGAGGACTTCTTTCTACCTGTGTAAGTGTTAGCCAGGTTTTCATCTCTTGAGGCCTCAGCTTCCTCAGCTTTCAAAGGGCAATAATAATGTGACACTGAGAAGATGATGTACGTAAAATCCACCTGTTTCAATAAAGCACCATATAAATAAGAGGTGGTTGGTAGGTCTGTCTTCCACAAAAACTTTCCTGATTAACATAGCCCATCCAATCTGTCTTCTCTGAAACTGGAGTGCTTATTATTTAAAATGCTTATCTGTCATTGACAGCCTTTTACATATTTTTGTACTTCCTCAATTCATTAGATTACTTAACCTCTGACGTTTCAAACAGAAGATAAGCTTCCGGAGGGCAAAGAACTCGTAACTGCTTCTCTGTCTCGTTCATCCGCACCTGGAGCAATCCTATTCATAAATGAATGCACGAACGCAAAGCTCACATACATCATTTCGCAGACCTCCTGTAGGACCCTGACGTAGGGGTGTGGGTTACATATCAGCAGGCATCCTCATGATATCAGGGTGGGGCTCTTAGCACCTGACAGGCAAGCAGTCAGACCAGCAAACTTTTGAGACCTGTTTGTAAAAGAGCTTATCTTTCCCTGTGGATAAACTACCTGGTGCCCAACCAAAGCCACTTACATACAAGTTAAGAAAGTTCAGTTACGTTCTGATAGCTTTAGGCTTCTGGCTTTGGACGGAGACTAGCCCCAGCCATGCTAAGCCTGGAAGAGTAAATCTTCCCATAGGGCATGTGATCTGCAAACCCAAGGGAGATTTTTACCCACCATGAAATTGCTATGCAGTTTGTTCAGGATTTTTTCAGATACACAAGATTTATAAAGTGGTCTCTGATTTAGACTAATGTTTGGGTGTTGATTAGAACCCAATAGCCAAACATTCTGATATCCTCCCCTTTTCTAATAACCTATAAGCTGCTTTTATCCACTTCCAATACTGATTCACAGCAGCTCACAGTTTCACATGATCCCATGTTGGGACTAACTGAAGAGGGCAGGGGAGGGGGGAGAAGGGACAATATTCAAAGGAAAGCTATCTGTCTGATACAACAGGACAGAATCATATCACACGGGCAGCTTGTGATGTGCTGTTGGCTGTTGATCTATCCTTATACTTTCTTAGTGATTTATTCAAGGGGCTCTGCTTTGTTTCACTCGCAAACTATTTTAACATTGCTGTGGGTAAACAGAGTGTCACCAGATTTCCCGTCTTCCCTGGGTCATTTTTCCTGGTTATATAAATGTTTGTCTTAATCCCACTTCTTCCTCTGCACTTTTCAAAATGTTTTTCTATGCTTCTAGTCTGCACAGGGTCAGTGTGCTAATTACCAAATGAGAAGAAGATGAAAGAGATTCCATATTCGGGGCCAAATATCTAGGCTATAAGTCTTCAGGCACCAGGCACTCTTCACCCTCACATGTTTCGAACTACTAACTACTAACTGACAGCTCCAAATGGGGTCCAAGCAGAAAAACTCCGCGTTAAGGATCCAGTAATGGTTGTTTCTGTTCTTGTGGTTTTCAGAAGTGGGAAAGAGGACACAGTCAGCTATGCTGATTTATCAGCATGGTTTCTTCAGCTCCAAACTTGTATATGAGGGGGAGAATTCTAGGTTAAATGTGAATGTTCTACAGCTTTCCCACCATCCGAACTGTGTTGTATTTGGCGAATGGTTTTCTGGAAGGGGAACAACACGTTAAGCTCTGGCCATGACATAGTTTGCGATAAGCTTAACTAAATTCAAGAAGGAGCAATTGATGCCAACTGTTCTTGCACTCAAAATTTCTCATGCACGGAGGGGGAGAGAGAGCTCAAACAAAGCTTGCGTGTTTCAAAGGCAATTTGATACACAAGTGAAATTAATTAATCCTGATACTACTCTGAAGTGGTTTTAAAATTATAAACAATCCTCTGATCATATCCAGAGAGAAATATTTAGACTAAATTATTAACAATTGAAACAGGATAAAAATATGCTATTAAGTTGTGTCCTTTAAATACTTCCTGTTCAACCCCAAAGTGAACAGAAAAATAGAGCATTTTTGCTATAAACTAACATAGCTGAAATAATCACAGGCATTAAGTTTTCTGTTTCATTATGGGAACTGCTTATATTTGTGTAAGCCTCACCACCAGAAGAATATTTCTGTTAAAACTGTTGAATGGTAGAGACTAAAAATTCTATTACCTAAAGTTGAGCAGATTCCAAATTTTACTCACCTAAGCCCAGCATACCTTTGGCCGAGGGGAATCGGGCTAGCTGTAAAGAGATCATTCATTCATGAGCAACCAGCCAATGCGTTCCATGTTATCTATGGAGAGGCTGACACGTAAGCTCAAGTTCTGTACATGGTTAAAAGAGGAAATGACTGGAGAAACTTTTCAGAACAACAGCAGTGACATTTCCAATGATTTTAGAGTATCTTAGCAGTGAGGACAAATACCAAGAGAATGGCACAGGACAGCTTACATAAATTATTCTTTCATTTAGCACTATGATCATGGTACTTGTTATATCATAAAGAAACTCTCTTAGGGGCATCTGGGTGGCTCAGTCAGATAAACGTCCAACTTCGGCTCAGGTCATGACCTCACAGGTGGTGGGTTCGAGCCCCGTGTCAAGTTCTGTGCTGACAGCTAGCTCAGAGCCTGGACCTTGCTTCAGATTCTGTGTCTCCCTCTCTCTGCTTCTCTCACATTCATGCTCTGCCTCTTTCTGTCTCTCAAAAATAAATACAAGTTAAAAAAAATTAGAAACTCTCTTAGATGTAGGTAAGAAGACAAATGCCAACTCAAATAGGACTTCAGAGGTTCAAGAAAGGTCTCTGCTTGTCCTCTGGTCTGCCTCTCATGCCCAATGAGTACATTTAAAATGAAATCATAAGGCAGACAGCTAAAGCAAGAATGAGGACAGAATGCCTTTGAAAATCATAAAAACTATAAACCTGTTTCCTATAAAAGTGCACAATTTCACAAATGTGAAAAAGTTTTTGGGCTTCATGAAACTCATCTGCAGAATTATGATGATTTATGAACCTCTTATTAGGAATCCTAGGAAAAAAAAAGGCATTTTCTCCTGGTAACAAGCAAATGTCATTGAACAAAGTAACTTCAAATGGTTCGAATCATTAACATTCACAGATTTATTCTCCCTCAGTAAATTCTTAGCGCCTACTCCCACACAAGGCACTATACAAAATGCTCTGTACCTCCAGGTGGTCCCGGCAGAAACTTGTCATTTAAGAGCAGGTTTGGATAAGGGGTAGCATTTCACTTTTTAATAGTATTATTACAACCAAAGCGTCTTGTCCATTACTGTTGTTCTGCTCGAGTTTAACTTTTTACATTTATTATTCAAAGAAAGATTTGTGCGAGCTCAGAAAACATACTAACTTTTAAAATCTTTTTTTAAATGTTAATTTATATTTTTTGAGAGACAGAGGGAGCCAGCGCACAAGCAGGGAAGGGGGAAAGAGAAAGGGAGAGAGAGACTTCCAGGCAAGCTCCACACTGTCAGCACAGAGCCTGACGTGGGGCTTAAACACACAAATTGTGAGATCATGACCTGAGACGAAGTTAGACTCTTAACCAACTGAGCCCCCCAGGCGCCCCTGAAAACATGTTAACTTTTAATGATACAAAAACCTCACTGGCTCAGTGCAGACAGTATCAGCAGTTGTACACTGCATAGCCTGGCCCAAATCTACATCATGTTGTCTCTGGCTTGGCAACCCAGGCACACAGTCAGGAGGAGGGCTCCAGAGCGCCACCCAGGCAGACACCAACCTGCCTATTGCTGCAGTGAGCAGGTTCAGCGAGCAAGGCCCTACAAAAGGGACTACAGTCTACAACTGCTATCTACAAACTACAATCCTGATACATTACTTTGAGACCCTGGCACTGAGAATTCCCAAGACTCCTTTGCTATTTCTATTATCTTGCCTTTGGTCACTGAGTTACAAAGAAAAAGGTGTTTCAGGTAGGTGGGTTGGAATTCTGCCTGCACCTGCTACTCCCTAGCTTTGTAACTAATGGGTCAAGCAGTTAACATTTTTATATCCAGTAAGGTCCCTATCATAGAAGCTCTTGTGAAGACTAAATGAAATCATCTACTTCCTGAAGGATTCCGTGTGATGCCAGACAAAGAGAAACACTCTGAAAGCATTAGTACTCATACATTACCCACTCGGATCCTCACAGTCTCTGAAAGTTAGTTCAGTCTGGTTCAGAAAAAAAAAAAATCAAACTTGCTCAAAGTCACATAAGCTTCCAGGTTGGGGAGCCCGAACTGAAAAGTAAGGCTACTGATCTCACATGTTGGCAAGTTCTCTGGTAAATACAGCAAGGGTGCATGAAAACAAGGACCCAGGCAAAATGTGCTAAGTACTGCTGATGCGGTAGTAAATAAAACAGGGGTTTTGCTCCCAGGATGGAACAGAGTTCAACGAGAGAAGCCTCCAACATGCACATGCTTATGCATGTGAGAATTTTCAGTGGTAAAAACAAATGTAGGGGGCACTACAGGAAGGCATGCAGGGGATGCATGTGAGCCAGCAATAGCTTTCTACAAAAAAAATGGCACTTGATCTGGGTATCAAGGTACGGTGAAAAACATCTTAAGTCAAAACACCAAGACAGAACTACTACTTATAAGCAATGAGGCTTTGGAGAAATGCCTCAATATTCTCTAAATTATAGTTTTTCTGATGTGGAAAATGGGACTAATAAGATCCACCACATAGAACTGCTGTCAGAATTAAAGTACTGTTTGTAAAACCCTTAAAGTCATGTAATCCGATGTCTAAACCAGGATACTTTTGAGAGTACAAGAAAGCACTATCAAAAATTATCCCAGGGTGGGGCACCTGGGTGGCTCAGTCGGTTAAGTGGCCAACTTTGAATCAGGTCATGATCTCGGGGTTTGTGAGTTCGAGCCCCGTGTCAGGCTCTGTACTGACAGCTCAGAGCCTGGAGCCTGCTTCAGCTTCTGTGTCTCCTTCTCTCTCTGCCCTTCTCCTGCTCACGCTCTGCCTCTCAAAAATAAATAAGCATTTTAAAAAATTTATCCCAGGGTAATAAGCAAAATCTGGCTATACTGTCACCCTACTTGTAACCATCCCTAGCACATATGTATCAGTTCTCAAAATATACCAATTCTTTCATTTGTTCCCAGGGCCTTGAAGGATGCATTGCAATTTCGCAGGCAGGAGAAAGGGGGGGGGAAATACATTAAAAAAAAAAAAACAAAAGGAATTCCTTGAACAAAGGAATATTCCAACATAAAATGCTTGTAAAAGGTTCATTCATGCAATCACGTAATTAAAAAATTTTACACCTTGAAGGAATTAAGATATCATTAAATCTAATCAAGCCATTTTGTAGATGAAGACATTGAAGCTCTGGATGGTTAGATACACAGGTATTTTGTTTCAGAGCCAGGACAGTGCCTTGATTTTCTCACTGCTCACTCAGGGACCTTTCCATGATCTCCCCTCATCTCTAAAGAAGATTTCTCCTACTCCGCAGCTGTCATAGAAATGATAGGAAATCCATAATTCCCCTCAACAGCCTGTCTTCCAGTCCTTACATTCTCACTGATTGAATCCAACCAATTGCAGACCCAATGAGTACTGTCTTCAGGGAAGAAGAGTAAAACTAGCAGGTCGTTTGCCAAGGAGGAGGAATTTCACTCTGCTACACGTCATTGATTACGCCTCGCTCATATAACCTCTTTACTTTGGAGTTGAAGATTCCATGAATTCATAATAGATACATTTTATAGAACAAATAATTTTAAGAAGAGGATTTCATAAAAAAATAACTTCTCATAAAGCTCATTCTGCCAATTGACAAAATTACTCCCTAAGGCAGAAGCTCTCAGTATTTTTCTGCACAGCACGCATGAACTAACTGTTAACAATGGTTCACAAAAAGGAGTAGGGACTAGCGGACGGAATCTCTGGAAGATCCGTAACTTTTTTTCCTCAAAGGCCCTCAAATTATTCTAATCATCTCCTGACTTCCTCCCCAAATTCACCCACCCCCTAAGCCATTTTTCAAGGTTGTGGAAGTAAGTTGAACCTGGAGAATATCTCCATCTGGAAAATAACTTGGATAGAGAGAGATTCCATCCTTGTTCTGTTGTATTGTTGAAACCAACCTCAATAGTTTCTTCTCTAAAAGCTTTACAGCTGCATCCTCCAGGACAGGTAGTTACTCTACCCTCTGGGACCCCAGGGCATTTGCATTCACGCCTAACGTATCCTTAGCCACACTCTCTGCTATAATAACTGCTTAGATCTCTCTGCTGCCCAGAGATGTGCATGAAACTCTGCTCTGTCAACCCAATAATCACATACTGGCACACAGGAGGAGCTCAAATAATCACCACTAAGTAAATTACTTGGGGAGCCTTGGGAAC
This sequence comes from Suricata suricatta, assembly GCF_006229205.1. Taxonomy (NCBI): domain Eukaryota; kingdom Metazoa; phylum Chordata; class Mammalia; order Carnivora; family Herpestidae; genus Suricata; species Suricata suricatta. The sequence continues at coordinate 86,934,994 of NC_043709.1, forward strand.
ACTATATTTATACAGAATATTACCCAGGAATTGTTTTCAGGATGAAAGAAACGGTCTATGTAAAAACACTGTAAGTTCTTTGGAAGAAAGATACTATAAAGCTGCAAGGCATTATCCTCCTTTATTGTATGGCCAATCACCACAGTGCATTCCTTAAATGGTACTTACTGGCCTGGAAAGCTAATGTCTCTCGTTAGGTGCCTGACTCCCAGAGACTCACTTATGTAACTGGAAGCACTTGACTGATTCCACTGCAGGAAGTCATCTCGTTTTAAGAAGTCCTGCACACAAGAATTTTTTTTATCTTACTTAGCTCATTATTTGTAATCTTAGGGAAATTATTTTTAAATTTCTAATTTTGAAAACCCTGTCATAGAAAAGTAAGATTTTTGGTTTTCAAGTGAAGGCCTGTGAAATAAAACATTTAAAAGGTATGGTGGGAGTCGGGTACCTCCCCAATCTCGCCTCCATTAACCCATGCAGTTTCCAGGCTCTCCAGTCCTGTTAGAATGCATGATCTTCAAGAAAAGTTTGCTGAAATATACATACCTTGACTTTCATAATCATGCTTTCTGGCTTAAAGGGCCGAGTAATTGCAAGATGAAGCGGACAAAGAAAGCCATACACCAGAGACATTGAGAGTTTAAATTTTATCTCACATGATTTTTCACAAAGCACATAAAGTTGTCGGGTTCAGTAAAACAATTGATTTTATGTCCTACAGCTATTTCATTTTCTTTATGGCCATCTTGAATGGAAACAGTAATTCATCTGTTGGCCTAGAGATGTATTTTTAAAAATCCATTACAACTGTGTTGTGCAAAAATAAATAGCAAGTACACTTCCCTGAACTATTAATGGAGGTCTGAATCCAAAAATCTGTTTTTCAGACTGCCAAATGTAGTCACTGACTCCATCAGTGAATAAAAGGATTTCAGTGCCCGTCTGCAATACTACTGCCACCCTCAAAAAGTAAAAAATAAAACTACAACATTTTCAATCTGTTAACCAGTTCACACACAAACATATTCATTTATCACTAAATGTATTTGTTCCAAACTGCCTTTCAGGGTGTTATGAATTCTAAATGTGCATTCTGAGATGTTCGAATGTTATAAACATTTAAGCACTACTGATATATTAGGAATTCCTTAAAGAGATAACTGGCAGTGTCCCCATGTGACCATGATGTCCAAACAGATCTTTCGAGCAGGAACATATTGATCCAGAAGCAGTTGCATAAGCAGCTGTAAAACTTGATTTTTGCCTCAAAGAGTTTCTATCATCACACAGCTTAAAGAAAGAAATGTGGGCACAGGGAATCAAAACAAACTTAAACCTGTTTGTCTCAGGAAGAAGGCTTCTTTCAACTTTTTGTTAACATATTTAATATATATTCAGCCTCCCCACTCATGACATTATGAGTTTAACTTTTTCCTCTTTTTCAAATGGTTGGCTGACTGTCCTAGGAATACAATTCTAGTGACCATTGGCACACAATCACCAGTACAATGAGGGACACTCTAGGGCACTGAGCATCAATACATGTCCAGGCCAAAGAACATGCATCGTATGTTCTACTGGCTAAAGGGAAAAATTTTGCTTTTCAAGATATCAAACTTTTATATTTAACTAAATAAACATTATGGCTTACCCACCATATTATATTAAGTACTACAGACATAAAAATGAATGTTTCCCTGACTTTAAGAAAGCAAAGTCTTCAGAAGGCTTATAAACAATCATGGTCTAGAGAAGTTTGCAAAGACCAAATTTCATGCATTTTTAAAAGTTTATTTATTTATTTTAAGAGACAGAGCCAGCAGGAGAGGGACAGAGAGGAAAAGAGAGAGTAAGAGAACTCCAAGCAGACTCTGTATTGCCATCACAGAGCCCACTGTGGGGCTCGAACTCACAAACTGTGAGATCATGAGCTGAACTAAAACCAAGAGTCAGATGCTCAACTGACTGAGCCACCCAGTCCACAAATTTCATGAATTTTTATACTCCTTTTTATTTTCTTTCTCAGAGAATGGCCCCATCATCTACTCAGTCATTCCAATGACTATTAGAGATTCATCCTCTCCCATTATCCAAATTAAAACAGAATGCAAGTCTCGTAGATTCCACCTAATAAATTCCTCTCTAACCAATTGTTACCACCATTGCCATAGCTCAGATACACTTCTCTTTCCACCTGGAATGCTGCCGTAATTTCTGAATTTATCAGAATTGTTTTAGTAGGAAGAGATCAAAAACTAACTCAGTAGGAAGAGATCAAAAACTAACTCAATATAGCCTAAGCAAAGAAAAAATAATGTGGAGGAAGGTACTTTTCTGAAAGGAAGGGAATTTTGGTAGCCTCCCAAATCAGAAGAAGAACCTTGGGAATCCAAAGCAATTATAGGGCAGTTAGAAACGAGAAACAAGGTCTCCTTCCCTGCCAATATTTTTCCACCTATTATCTGTTTCACTGTGAGCCATGGCCTTTTTCTGTCATCCTGCATGGGTTTACCCAGGAATCAAGGAATGTGGCTCTACAGGGTAGAATTTCGCACCCACCCCGCAAATTCATATTGCCCCAGAACCTGTGACTGAGACCTTCATTGGAAACAGTATCATTGCAGAAGTAATCAAGTTTAGATAAGGTCATGCTGGATTATGGTGGACCTTAATTCAGTGATCGATGTCCTCCTAAGAGGGAAATTTAGTCACAGAGATGCACAGTGGGGAGACTGCCATGTGACAATGAAGGCAGAGACCAGAGTGCTGTGTTGATAAGCTAAGAAACCCCAAGGATTGCCTCTAACCACCAGAAGCTAGAAGAGACCAGGAAGGATCCTCCCATAGAGCCTTCAGAAAGAATGTGGTCCTGCAAAGAACTTGATTTTGGACTTGCATCCTCCAGAACTGAAGGAGAATAGATTTCTATTGTTATAAGACACTGAGTCTGTGGAACTTCGTTAATGGCAACTCTAGGAAACCAAAACAATGGGCATTGGCGGATTGAAGTTTGCATCACTTCTATTTAGGAACCCTGGTAGAAAAAATGTTTCCATCTTCTTTATTAGTGCATTTAAAACCTTAGCCCCAGAATCAGATTGATCTAATTTGGACAAATCAGAGTGCCCAGGGATGGGATGCCATGATGGGCATGGGATGCTCATGCCTAGGAAATGTATGCATCTCTCTGACTGAAGAGGAGGGCACAGAACAGAGACTGAAAGCCTTGCCAAAAACACAGGACTAGAAAAGGAGCAAACCTCAGACAGAAATACAGAGATGCTGATACCAAAACAGTGGGGAAGGGAAACCAAGCAGACAAACTGGAAACCAACCATCATCCCTTACCTCTCTTCATCTCACCTTATCCCCCATTTATCCATTCCCCAAATCAGCAGTAGACGAGTCTTCCCCTCCCTTTAGCCTCTCTAAAATCCTTTAACAGCCGTCTTTAATTGTCAGAGTAAAGCATATTGTCATCTTGCCCCTGCCTCCCGAGCCACTCCCACCCCTCCCCCACCTCTAGCCAGACTGAACCTCTTACAGTTCTCTCAACTCCCCAGCCGCGTGCACACCCCAACCTCCTTGCTCCTTCCTGGAATGTTCTTCCTACCTTTCTCCACTCGGTTCACTCCTACTCATCTTTTGAGATTACATGCAAGTTTCAACAGGCACGTGCTTCTACCCACATTATCTCACCTCTCTCGCTTATATGAGGTCATTACTAATTTCCAGGATAAATCTCTTCAGACTTAGTGTGCTTCCCTGGTGACTATGGGTAAGTCTCTGCTTTCTTCTATGAGGTCAACAGGGCTGAGAAAAACCGTAGGGACATATTGAATGACGGCTAGCAAATCTGTCTGTCTAGCAACAACAGCCTCCCTAATTCTGAAACAGCAGCTTCATCATAAGTTAGAAATAAAGCAGAAAGAATTGTTGTGTACATGAAAGTAATGCTGCCATGAATAAAATAAGAGCAAGTCACTTATCAATTCAAAAAAATAATATAAAAAATAAAGGAAAATGCAATCTACCAATAGGTTTGGAGGGTTATTATAAAAGGCCTAAGTCCCTCTTGGATACATTCCCTCGGTTCTAGAATCTGGAAATACCATCTGGGAGTCATCGTAAAAACCAGGTCTGACCAGAAAGGATGCACACACTAGCTAGGACCATTTGTTCACACCTCAGCATTTAATGTCATGTGTAGAGATGAATCATATAAGCTTTAGACTCAGGCTAGTTTAGTTCAAATCTGTGCTCTGCCTTTACATATATGGCCTCAGGGAACCTTTAAAATTCCTAATGTTTCTCACCTATCAAACTGGGAGGATGATAGTCCTTCTCTCAGAGGGTCCATACAAGGATGTAGTGACTTAAGATGTATACCTCACTTAAAACAGTAATAAACATACAGGAGGTGCTCAGTAAATGTTTTGATTATATTATCCCCAGTCTTTTAGCAGGACCATAAGGGAATAAAGAAACCTGAGGGGGGAGTGGGGGAAGGGAGGAGTTTCAGAGCTTGGGAGGGAGGGGAAAGGACAAAAAGCATGAAGCAGAGTCCATGTAAGAGAGGAGTTGGTAAGACAGCTAACGGAAAAGGAGGGTACAGATGCTAAACCTAGGCTCTGGCGGCATCCTTGCCTTAGCCGGGGCTGGTGTTAACTGGGAGCAAGCTGAATAACAGAAGACTCCATTATCGATTTGGGGCCAGTTGTGTGTGTGTGTGTGTTTTTTTTTTTTTGCCATATTTTCTCTCAAATTGTAAGCTCCTTTATCTGGGTCTGAAAATAGAATTCTCATCGTTAATTTTTTTCTCCACTTCTTCATGCTTACTTCTGGCACACAGGGGAAATTTTCAGTGATGCAACTCATAGATCCTCAATAACCTAGCACGGGAAAATCTTGCCTGCTATGCTGTAATGATACACCCTGATCCTCTAGCACAGAATGGTGTGTGGGACTACTAAACATCTAAAAGTTTTAAGATGAAAGTTATAAACAGAAAAATAAGACTGATAAGAGATGACATTTTAAAACATAGATATTGTATTAGAGAAGATCAGGAAAAAAGAACCATTAAAAAATATATATAACATATAATATTTATATATATAATATAAATTATACAGAGAGAGGAGGAAGGAGCAGGATGGATTTTAAGATATTATCATACGTGACTGTGAGAGCTGGGGCAAGTCCAAACTCTCTGGAGTAGCCAGAAGGATGGAAATTCAGATAATACTTGTAGCTGTTGCAGCTCGAGTTCAAGGCCATCTGCTGGCAGAATTCCCTCTTCTTCAGCAGAAGTCAGTCATTTTTCTCTTATGGCCTTCAACTGATTAGGTGAGACCCACCCACATTTTGGCAGATAATCTGCTTTACTCAAAATCTACTGATTTAAATATTAATCTCATCTAAAAAATCTCCATAGAAACACCTACGCCAGTGTTTGACCAAATATCTAGGTACTGTGGCCTAGCGAAGTTCACACATAATTTTAACCACCATATCTTTTAATATTTTTCTTTCTGAGTCCCCAAGAAAATGCCATCACTTCAACAGCCAGACACAAATTAGGCTAGAGCTCTATCTTTCTCTTTTATTCTCTCTCTTTCTCTCTCTTTCAACTTTAACTGTGACAAGAAATATCTCAATTACATATTTTCTTTTCTTTCTACTCTTCCTTTGAAAATGTAAGACCTTCAGTCCCAAATTCTCTGAGTGCAATATCACTAGGTTTCAAATTCCCTGGGCACTTAAAGGCATATTATAAAGAGCCATAATCAGAGGCTGCTCCTTAACACTGGTGTTGCTTAATTGCTAAGTTGTTTAAAATAAAGCCAAATGATATTGATAGAATTTGGACACTATTGCTCTTAACTCATACTGAAGTTAACACATCATAATAGGAGGCACAGATTCACACAAAAGGACAATGCAGTAAGCACAAAATAAGTTAGGTAAACTTAAAGTCACAGTTGAAATAATATTAATAACAAGGTAAGAAAGTCACTGTATTTACTCTTCTGTTACCTCTAGGGTCTTGGATACCAATACAAATCTAAAAATCACCTTTCTAGAAACTTGCACTAAGAATGTGCTCTAAAATCTTCCATATTCTCAGAATATTTGATGTCACCATAACCATAATCACTGAGCCTCTACTCTACTGGATGCTGTCGCTTCTCAGCCTTTTGGCTAAGATCAAGTGTTCTCTACTGGATGCCAGCTACTTTTCACTTTTGCCTGTACATTACACCTGTGCCCTTTTCAGAAAAGGTTTTAATCATTTTAGGAAGCCAAGGAATAAACTGTAGTTCATCACTCCCTGAAGTACAGAAACTATTCATTTATCCACCCATTCATTCAGCAAGTATTTATTCGTGTCTATATATTCTGTAAGGTCCCGGGACGTACTGATGAATAGCACACATTCCATAACCTCTTGAAGCCAATGGCGTGCCGGGGAGAGAAAACCCTCTGGGATTTACAGACAAACATGGAAAGAAAAGTAAGCATTTAATTACAATTCTGGGTGCTTTTGTGGAAATATACAAGTATGATACAAGTTATCATTAAAGTAAACGAAGGAGGATCAAACATGGTAATTGGAGCAGAAGATCAGAAGAAGGCTCCCTGTGAAAGGTAACATACAGGCTTAAGCCTTGAAAAGACTTTAGAAAAGATAATGGTAAAAGGGCAGTCCTGGGAGAAGGAATATAGCAGTGCAAAGTCCTTCAGGTAGAATGCAGCAGGACAAATGTAGGAGCCAGAGAACAGGCATGGAGCACAGAGCAGGAGTGGAAGACCAGGGTTCCATCCTGCAGAGCTTCTTTGGGCCATCTTAACCCCCAAACGAAACCCAAACACCAAGGAAATACATAAGCTGAAACATCTAAAAATGACTCTTCCTTCCATTTGCTTAAGAGATTTAAGTCATTTGCAAAAAACATGTTATCTTGAAATATCAATAAATTATATTCAACTTCCTTCCTGTTATGTTGAAGTCCCAGAGCTACAGAAATAATCTATGGTTTTAAATCATTGAGAGCACAATTATAAAACATTATTTTAAAACTAAATATTTAAATATTTAAAACTAAATATTCTCTCTACACTATACTATAATTAGAGCATAAGTTTGTGGCTACTACCTCTAGTAAACTCTGAGCAAAGGAGGTAGAAGGCCAAGGGGCTTTCAAATGCAACAAAATGGGCTTCAACAAAATACTGTAGGTTGAATAAAATACAAAACAGAAAAGAGTTAAATGGTATCAATGGACTCATCAGTGGACCTTCTTCCCCAGATATCTATAAGTACATTTTCATTTCATTTAAAATAAGGAACAGAAGGATGCCAGCTGGCTCAGTCAGTTGAGCAGCCAACTCTTGATTTCAGCTCAGGTCATGATCCCAGGGTTGTGGGATCAAGCCCTGTGTCAGGCTCTGTGCGGACAGCATGGAGCCTGTTTACAATTCTCTCTCTCTGTCCATCCACCCCACTCATGCATGCTCCTTCTCTTAAAATAAATAAACTTTAAAAAGTATAAAATAAATAAGGAACATTATTTTTTCTACTTTAGTGTTAAAATTTATGAAGTATATGGAAAGTAAATCCACAGAAATAATCATGAGCTAATATAAACATATGTAAAATACTGGGGAAATCACAGACTACAATGCCAGTACGAATATGTGAGGCATGTTGTGATATTGTAACTTGGATGCCTCTACCTATGAATTTTTTAAAATTTATAATAGTTTATTGTCAAATTGGTTTCCACAAAATACCAGTGCCTCTCCCCACAAGTACCCCCCTCCATGACCATCACCCCCTTCCCCCTCATCCCCCTCCCCCTTCAACTCTCAGTTCATTTTCAGTATTCAATAGTCTCTCATGATTTGTGTCCCTCGCTCTCCCAAACTCTCCCCCTTCCCCTCCCTATGGTCCTCTGTTAGGTTTCCCCTGTTAGACCTATGAATGCAAACATATGGTATCTGTCCTTCTCCGCCTGACTTATTTCGCTTAGCATGACACCCTCGAGGTCCATCCACTTTGCTACAAATGGCCATATTTCATTATTTCTCATTGCCATGTAGTGCTCCATTATATCTTGATCCTTCACATCTTCTTGATCCTTTCATCAGGTGATAGACATTTAGGATCTTTCCATGATTTGGCAATTGTAGAAAGTGCCGCTATGAACGTTGGGGTACATGTGCTCCTATGCACCAGCACTTCTGTATCCTTTGGGTAAATCCCTAGCAGGGCTATTGCTGGGTCATAGGGAGTTTTACTGATAGTTTTTTGAGGAGTCTCCACACTGTTTTCCAGAGCAGCTGTACCAATTTACATTCCCACCAACAGTATAGGAGGGTGCCCGTTTCTCCACATCCTCGCCAGCATCTTCTACCTGTGAATTTATAGGTAAAGTGGTAAACCATGATGTTATCAGAGGGCATCTAATGTACTGGATATAAGCTCAAGGGGTCATGAATTCAGTGATAGGTCTTTAGAAATGATGTGATATCAAATTCCTAAGCCTTCCTCTTCACTGTGATTTCTGGTTTCTGCTTTTTCCTTCCCTGTCTTTGAGAACAAGAAGCCAGAGCACTGTTTCTGAATATAAGGAATTAGTTGCTATTTATTCCTCTCTGTTAACTTGGATGTAAATGTCTCTATTTTTTCTATCTTGACACTTAGAATAAGAACTGTACTGTATGAGTCAACATTGCCAAGATGTATTGAAATCCTGAAAAAAGGAGTATGGAGTGAGGGTTACAATTTCTCACCAGAAAGTGACTTCCAAGGCCCCTCTGAGTCTTAAGATGCTATGATATGCTCCATTTGTTGTATATCCATCATAGCCTTATAGCTAAGGTCAAGGAAGGCTGTATTAGCAGGAAGCATTGGTCTGGGTCAGACATTAAAATGGTGGGAAAAGAATGTGGTCTTAGCATCTTATATTAATGTCAATAAAATTCAACATACATCTTAGAAGTGGATAATAAAAATGAAAGGATATTAACTTAAAAACTCAAAATAGAAATGGGGCAGGGCAGGGGAATGTTTCCCAGATGACTCTGGGAAACAAAAAGTCAACCCAGACTTTCAAGGAACCATAAATTAGCAAGGAGAGAGTAACCAGTTTTTTTTTAATATGAAAGGAAGTTAAATAGCCACATTTCCTTCAAATCAAGAACAGATTTGAGCAGCCACAACCTGCCAGGATGAGTGGGCTATCTAAATTCCCTAATTAGATGAGGGTCATTTGATCATAGTAACTGATATTGTTGTAACTCCACTTAATTCTCCAACCAAAACAAATCAATCCCCAGAACCTTATGGTTATCTTAGTGTTATTTCTTGAGCACTTAAAAATGTTACTAAAGTTGGGGTGCATGTGTGGCTCAGTTGGTTAAGTGGCTGACTTATACTCAGGTCATGATCCAAAGGTTTGTGAGTTTGAGCCCCTCATCAGGCTCTCTGCTGTCAGCACAGACCCCCAATTCGGTCTTCTGTCTCCTTTCTCTCGGCCACTCCCCTGCTCGCTTGCTCTCTCTCTCAAAAATAAACATTTTTTAAAAATGTTACTGAAGATTATCTTCACTTCCAGGTCTTTTCTAACATACAGATTCTCTAAGCCAGACAATTCAAGAAGGCAGGAAGGAAGGAAAGAAGGAAGAAAGAAGGGAGGGAGGCAGGGAAGGAAGAATGAAAGGAAAGAAGAACAAAAGTAAGAAAGAGAAAGAAAGAAAAGTGTACATTTTCTGTGACATTCTAAAAATACAAGAGAAATTTCTTTTAAGGTCTTAGATATTCTAGATTAAATCAATAGAAACTGATTTGGAAAGAAAAAATATAACAAAATTCTGATGCAGCAGCCCACAAGAACCCACAGAAAAACTGCTCAAGTTAATTGAACAAATTCAGCAAAGTTTCAGGGTATGTGATTAACAAATGAAAATCACTTCTGTTTATAATACACCAGCGGTGAACAATCTGAAGAAGAAATGAAGAAAACAATTCCATTTGTAAAGTCTAATGATTCAGATGACAAGATTTGAAGGCAGACTGCTTGGGTTTTGAGCACCAACTACCACTACCGACAGTAAGTAGAGCAGGAGGTGTCTCATGCAAATTACCTAATTACTCGGTGCCTCAGTTGCCTCCTATGTAAAAACAGAGATAAACCTTCATAGGGTTCCTGTGAGAATAAATCAGTTAATGCATGTAAATTGCTTAAACAGTCACCTGACACACAGTGAGCACTCAATAAATATTAACCATAGACAAGCACGATGAAGAGCTGAATTTGCGTATTTGGGGGAAATTGTTTTGTTATTTGGCTGTGCTGCTTTAGACTCCAAGGCAGGGTAGGGACAACAGTGAAGACTAGCAAAAGGGCCTCAAGCTCAGTGATCCTGCAAAAAACCACTATATTCTTGGCAGGATGCTCAAATGAGCAGCTAGTTGCCTCCGAAATCCTGCATCTCAGTCACTTCCACATCTGATCACTCATCAAGTCCTGCGATACTACCTGTGAAATGGTTCTCCAGCCTCCCTTCCGACCTCCTCTCTAGTCTCATTCCTTGGGTGTAAGTTCTCATGGTCTTGCACTGGAATACTGCCACAGTATCCAAACTTCTCTCCCTTCCTCCAATCTCATAATCCTCAAATCTCCTCTCTGCAGATCCACCAGGGATGATCCATCTAGTCACACCATCTCCCTGCTTGATGTGTCAAAGACCATTCCACAGGATCCCTGCTGTGCTAAACCCCTGCCTTTCACTCCAGTTTTCTCCATTATGCCATCAACTGGTTTCCAGAAACTGTGGTTTCATTGAAAATAGAACTTGTTCATTTATTCTTGCATCCCCCACGCACTGAAAGGCACCTTTGTACAGAGTGAAAACAAGGATTCAACCATTATGCAACACGATGTTCGTAGCCTAAAATATACCAGAGCCTCAAAAAACAAAGAAGGAAGGAGAGAAGGGAGGGTGGGAGGAAAGAGCCGCATTTGAGAGTTAAGAGCCAGGAAGCCCCGGGAGCGCCTGGGTGGCTCAGTGGGCTGAGCATCGGTCTCTTGATTTCAGCTCAGGTCATGATCTCAAGGTTTGTGAGGCCAAGCCCCACGTCGGGTTCTGCACTGGCAGCACAGAGCCTGCTTGGGATTCTCTCTCTCCCTCTCATTCAGCCCCTCCCTCCCTTCTCTGTCTCTCTCTCTCTCTCAGAAATAAATATCTAAAAAAATCTTTGAAAGAGCCATGAAGTCCTAGATTCTGCAGATACATCAAGCAGAAGGATCTTTGAAAGAACCAATGTCCCACATTGGCTAAAATATAAAAGACATCTGTCCAAAATTTGTGCAGTGTACCACTCCTAATTCTGTCACTTTCCATATGCCAATGAGCATATCATTCTTAGTATTCTCCCACATAAAATAAGGCAATTATTACCTATGCATTGTTTTTTAACATTAAGAGACTGTTAAACCATCTAAAGCAGAATCTAGTACATATTCCTCAATAAATAGTAGCTATTGATTTTAGGAATAACATTTGTCTAATAGATAATAGAATCATAATTAGATAGATATGGATAGATGAAAGGGTAGATGGATAGATGGATGGATGGGTGGGTGTCTATCTAGACAAACTCAGAGTACCTCAGGAGACACCTAATATGATCTTCTACCTTCATACAGGTTAGGTTCTCTTCCCCAACTTCCCTTCTTTGCAACCCTCCACCATTAAAAACACTTTCTCTTCTAAGATTTAATTCATTGAAGGCCTACCTGTATATTATACTGTGCTGTGTTCTCTTTCTCATCTTGGTCAGAACCCTCAGAATGTGATTATAGTTTCATCATTATTTATCTCAAGTATGGTCACCCAAAGTGGATGTAATATTTTGTTTGTTTATCTCTTGGGTTTTAAATTTTTACTATTTATATTCAAGTTAGCTAACATACACTATAGCATTGGTTTCAGGAGCAGAACCCAGTAATTCATCACTTACATACCACACCCAGTGCTCATCCGAACAAGTGCCTTTCCTAATACCCATCACTGACTTAGCCCATCCCCCTGCCACCTCTCCTCCAGGAACCTCAAGAGATTTTTTTTTCTGTATTTAAGAGTCTCTTATGGTTTACTTCCCTGTTTTTATCTTATTATTCCTTTCCTTACCCTATGTTCACCTGTTGTGTTTCTTAAATTCCACAAATGAGTGAAATCTTATTTGCCTTTCTCTGACTGACTTGTTTCACTTACCATAATGTAGTCTAGTTCCATCCACTTGTAGCAAATGGCAAGATTTCATTCTTTTTCATAGCTAAGTAGTATTCCAGTGTGTGTGTGTGTGTGTGTGTGTGTGTGTATGTGTGTGTGTGTGGGGTGTGTGTGTGTGTGTGTGTGTGTGGTGTGTATATGTGTGTACATACACACATATCACATCTTCTTTATCCATCCACCCATCAGTCAACGGACATTTGGGGCTCTTTCCATAATTTGGCTATTGTTGATAATGCTGCTGCTGCTGCTGCTGCAATAGACACTGGGGTGCAGGTGCCCCTTCAGATCAGCATTTTTATATCCTTTAGATAAATACGTAGCAGTGCAATTGCTATATCATAAGGAAGTTCTATTTTTAGTATTTTGAATAACTTCCATACTGTTTTCCAGAGTGGCTGCACCTACCAACAGTACAAAGGGTTCCCCTTTCTCTGCCTCCTAACCAATGTCGTTTCATGAGTTATTAATTTTAGCCATTCTGACTGGTATGCAGTGGTATCTCATTGTCATTTTGATTTTTATTTCCTTGATGATGATGTTGAGCATCTTTTCATGTGTCTGTTAGACATCTGAAAGTCGTCCTTGGAAAAGTGTCTATTCATGGCTTTGGCCCATTTCCTCACAGGATTTGTTTTTTGGGTGTTGAGTTTGATAGGTTCTTTCTAGATTTTGGATACTAATTATCCAACTTATCATTTGCAAATATCTTCTCCCATCCATGAGTTGTCTTTTAGTTTTGTTATTTCTTTCTCTTTTTGTATTTTGATGATGTCCCAATAATTCATTTTTACTACAATTCCCCTGGCTTCCAGAGACGTGTCTAGTAAGAAGTAGCTGTGGCTGAGGTCAAAGAGGTTGCTGTTTTTTCTTCTAGGATTTTGATGGTTTCCTGTCTTACATTTAGGTCTTTCATCCATTTTGAATTTATTTTGGTGTATGATATAAGAAAGTGGTCCAGTTTCATTCTTCTGCATGTTGCTATCCAGTTTTCCCAGCACCATTTGATATTCTTTTCTGCTTTATCAAGGATTAGTTGACCATATATTTCTGGGTTACCTATTCTGTTCAGTTGATCTGTGTGTCTGTTTTTGTGCCAGTACCATACTGTCTAGATGATTACAGCTTTGTACTACAGCTCGAAGTCCATAATTGTGATGCTTCCAGCTTTGCTTTACCTTTCCAACATTTCTTTAGCTATTTGGGGTCTTTTGTGATATCACACAAATTTTATGATGGTTTGTTCGAGCTCTGTGAAGAATGCTGGTGCTCTTTTCTTAGGGATAGCCCTCAATGTGTAAATTGCTTTGGGTAGTATAGACATTTTAACAATATTTGTTCTCCCAGGCCCTGGGCATGGGTTGTTTTTCCACTTCTTTGTATCTCCTTTAATTTCTTTCATAAGCTTTCTATAGTTTTCAGCATACAGATCTTGTATCTTTTTGGTTAGGTTTATTCCTAGGTATCTTATGGTTTTTGGTGAAATTGTAAATGGAATCAATTCCTTGATTTCTCTTTCTGCTGCTTCATTATTGGTGTAAAGGAATGCAACCAATTTCTGTACATATATCTGGTAACTTTGTTAAGTTCATGTATCAGCCAGAACAGATTTTGGGTGGAGGCTTTCAAGTTTTCCATGTAGAGTATCTGTCATCTGCGAAGAGTGAAAGTTTGACATCTTTGCCAATTTGGATGCCTTTTATTTAACTTTTTCTTTTTTGTTTTTTGTTTTGTTTTGTTTTGTTTTGTTTGTTTTTTTCTCTGATTTCTGAGTCTAGGACTTCCAGTTCCATGTTGAACAACAGTGCTGAGAGGGGACATCCCCATTGTGTTCCTGACCTTAGAGGAAAAGCTCTCAGGTTTTCCCCATTGAGGACGATTTTAGTTGTGGGCCTTTCATATATGACTTTTATGATGTTGAGGTATGTTCCCTCTATCCCCACTTTCTTGAGGGTTTTTAATCAAGAAAGAATGCTGTATTTTGTCAAATGTTTTTTCTGCATCTATTGAGAGGATCATATGGTTCTTATCCTTTCTTTTATTAATGTGGTATATCACATTGATGGATTTGTGAATATTAAACCAGCCCTGCAGCCCAGGAATGAATCCCACTTGACCATAGTGAATAATTCTTTTAATATATTGTTGAATTCAATTTGATAGTGTCTTGTTGAGAATTTTTGCATCCAGGTTTCTCAGGGATATTGGCTTGTAATTCTCCTTTTTAGTGGGGCTTTGGTTTTAGAATCAAGGTAATGCTGGCTTCATCAGATAAGTTTGGAAGCCTTCCTTCCATTTCTATTTTTTTGGAACAATTTGA
>NC_043709.1:86949719-86967946 GCF_006229205.1 Suricata suricatta
GTGAATAATTCTTTTAATATATTGTTGAATTCAATTTGATAGTGTCTTGTTGAGAATTTTTGCATCCAGGTTTCTCAGGGATATTGGCTTGTAATTCTCCTTTTTAGTGGGGCTTTGGTTTTAGAATCAAGGTAATGCTGGCTTCATCAGATAAGTTTGGAAGCCTTCCTTCCATTTCTATTTTTTTGGAACAATTTGAGAAGAATAGGTATTAACTCATCTTTAAATGTCTGGTAGGAGCACCTGGATGGCTCAGTTAAGCATCCAACTTCGGCTCAGGTCATGATCTCACGGTTTGTGGGTTCAAGCCCCACACCGGGCTCTGTGCTGACAGCTCAGAGCCTGGAGCCTGTTTCAGATTCCACGTCTCTCTCTCTCTCTCTCTCTCTCTGCCCCTCCCTTGTTTGCACTCTGTATCTGTCTCAAAAATAAATAAACATTAAAAAAAAATTAAATGTCTGGTAGAATTCCCCTGGGAAGCCATCTAGCCCAGGACTCTTATTTGTTGGGAGATATTATTGGTAACTTGATTAACATTTTATGGGTCTGTTCAAATTTTCTATTTCTTCCTAGTTGAGTTTTGGTAGTGTGTGACTAGAATTTTGTCCATTTCTTCCAGATTGTCCCATTTGTTGGCATATAATGTTTCATATGATTCTCATAAAATTGTTTGTATTTCTGTGGTATTGGTTGTGATCTCTCTTCTTTCATTTGTGATTTTTATCCGTTTGTGTCCTCTCTTTCTTTTTGAGAAGTCTAGCTAGGGGGTTGTCAATTTTGTTTATCTTTCAAAACACCCTTTTAGTTTCATTGATCTGTTGTACTGTTTTTCATTTGTTTCTATGTCATTTATTTCTACACAAATCTTTATTATTTCCCTTTTTTTCTGCTGGATTTAGGCTTTATTTTCTGCCCCTTTTCTAGCTCCTTTAAATGTAAGGTTAGGTTATGTATATAGGACCTTTCTTGCTTCTTGAGATAAGCCTGAACTACAATGTGTTTTCCTCTTGGGGCTGCCTTTGCTGTTTCCCAAAGGGTTTGGACTGTCATGTTTTTATTTTCATTTGTTTCTATGTAATTTTAAAAGTGTCTTCTTTAATTTCCTGGTTAACCTAGTTATTCTTTAGTAGGATGTCCTTTAACCTCCATATATTTGAGGGCTTTCCAAATTTTCTCTTGTGATTGATTTCAAGTTTCATAGTATTGTGATCTGAAAACATGCATGGTATGATCTCAATCTTTTTGTAACTACTGAGGGCTGATTTGTGACTTGGTATGACGTGATCTCTTCTGAGACTGTTTCATGTGCACTCGAGAAGAATGTGTATTCTGCTGCTTTAGGATAAAATGTCCTGAATATAAAATGTTAAGTCCCTCTGGTCCAGCATGTCATTCAAAGACATTGTTTCCTTGTTGATTTTCTGCTTACACAATTTGTCCATTGCTGTAAGTGGTGTATTGAAGTCCACTACTATTTAATATCATCAATGAGTTTATTTCTGTTTGTGATTAATTGACTTATATATTTGGGCACACTCAAGTTAGGTGCATAAATATTTACAATTGTTAGATCTTTTTGATGAATAGACTCCTTAATTATGATATAATGCCCTTATTCATCTCTTATTACAGTCTTTATTTTAAAATCTAGTTTGTCTGATATAAGTATGGCTACTCCAACTTCCTTTTGATATCTGTTAGCATGATAGATTCTTTTCCATCCCCTCACTTTCAATGTGCAGGTGTCCTTAGGTCTAAAATGGTCTCTTGTAAGCAATAATATAGGTGGATCTTGGTTTTTTTTTATCCATCCTGTTACTCCATGTCTTTTGATTGGAGCATTTAGTCCATTTACATTCAGAGTATTTATTGAAATATATGAATTTAGTGCCACTGTGTTATCTGTAAACTTGGTGTTTCTGGTGATGTTCTCTAGTCTTTTGTAGCCTTTGCTGCTTTGGCTTCTTCTTCCTTCCACTCAGATAGTCCACCTTAAAACTTATTGCAGGGCTTGTTTAGTGGTCACAAACTCCTTTAATTTTTGTTTGTCTGGGAAAGGCTTTCTCTCTCCTTCTATTCTGATTCTTGCTGGATATAGGATTCTGAGCTGCATATTTTTCCTATTCATCACATTGAATATTTCCTGCCACTCCCTTCTGGCCTGCCAAATTTCAGTGGATAGTTCTGTTACTACCCTTATGTGTCTACCCTTAGAGGTTAAGGACCTTTTGTCCCTCTCTGCTTTCAGAATTCTCTATTCTTGTAATTTGCAAGTTTCATTATGATGTGTCATGGTGTTGGCCTTTTCTTGTTGACTCTAAAGGGAGTTCTCTGTTCTTTTTGGACTTGGATGCCTGTTTCCTTCCCCAGATTAGGGAAGTTCTCAGCTACAATTTGTTCAAACAAACCTTCCACCCCTCTTTCTCCCTCTTTTTCTGAGCGTCCTATGATAAGTATATTGTACCAATTCATGCAATCACTTAGTTCTCTAAGTCTCCCCTTGTGATAGTAATTTCCTTTCATTCTTTTTCTTCAGCTTCATTATTTTTCATAATTTTATCTTCTATTTCACATATTCTCTTTCCTGCTTCTTCATTCATTCCTTCTGTCACTGTAGGTAGTTTGTTTTGCATCTCAGTTATAGCAGTTTGTAATTCATCCTGACTAGTTCTTAGGTCTTTGATTTCTGCTGCAAAGGTTTCTCTGCTGTCTCCTATGCTTTTTTCAAGGCCAGTTAGTAGTCTTATGACTGTTGTTCTAAATTCTTGTTCAGATATATTGTCTTATCTGTTTTGAGCAAGTCCCTGGCTGTGATTTTTTCTTGACCTTTCTTTTGGGGAGAATTCTTCTGTCTGTCATTTTGGCTAAGATTCTGACTTTTTGCATTTAAAAAAAAAGTATTATGTTTATTTATTTTTGAGAGACAGAGACAGAGTATGAGTTGGGGAGGGGCAGAGAAAGAGAGAAAAAGAGAGAGACAGAAAGAAAGACAGACAGAATCCGAAGCAGTCTCCAAGCTGTCAGCACAGAATCCAATGCAGTGCTCAAACCCATGAGTGTGAGATCATGACCTAGGCCAAAGTTGGATGCTCAACTGGCTAAGCCACCCAGGTGCCCCTGAATGTTTTAAAAGCTTGTTTTGTTTCCTGTAGCTGATAGTACTGTTATATTAAAAAGGGATCATACACTTCCCAGAGCCTGGCACTCCAAGAAATGTTCATGGTGTATACTGTGTGCACTTTGATGTTGCGTTTTGGCTGCTCTTTCTCACTGGTCAATCCTCTGCAGAGCTCCTTGCTTGCAGTGGTGAAGTGTTTGGCCCTTTAACTAGGTGTGCATTGATTTGTTTGTTGAAATAACCTTGGAAAAAAGGGGGTGGAGCCTGATCCACTCGTGGAAAGAAAAAGAGAAAGGGGAAGAGCACAAAGGAAAACAGAGAATCAAAAGGCTGATTTCAAAGAAACGGGAAAGGGAAAAAAGCAGAGAGCGGGGAGGGAGGCAGAAGAAGAAAAGAATAAGAAAAGCCTGATCCAAAAAAAAAAAAAAGAGAGAGAGAGAGAGAGAAAATGAAAAACAAAATCAAAAACAAATGAGAAACTATAAGACTGATTTCAAAAGAAAAATAAGGAGGAAAAATAGGGGAGGGGAGTGGTCTGTTGGTGCATGGAGGATGCTGGCTGTGCTGGTCAGGAGGAGAGGCTGGCTGCATTGGCTCAGAGACAGTCTTGCCCCAGTAAATAAGCAGTTACCAGGCACAAAGGGGGTCCTACCTCCACTTTGTTCCTCTTTGACGTGCCACCATGTTGGTCCTGGAGGGGGGGAATGTTGCCATCCCAATCTCTTATCCCCAGACCAAGGATCTCAACCCCCCACTGTTCAGGCAGCCCTCACAGAACAGTGAGGAAAATCAGCTCACCCTGAGCCAAAACTCTCTGGTGTTTTTTCTTTGGTGCACAGTTGGGATTCAAAACCTTAAGTTTTAAAAGGACTGGGCACTGCTCAGACCCCACTCTTCCTCTAGAGTACAGCCTCTTCATTCTGCTGATCAAAGGCCTTTAACTGGCACCTGCAGGGTCTCTTGTCCTTGGGGAAGCAATAAACCCTCTTCAAAAAGTACTCCAGGAAGGGGACTCTGCTCTCCCAGAGTGACCCAGAGATGACGACACCACAGTTTGCCCTCCAGGAACAGCTCCCTCCTCCTCAGCAGCGCACACCACAGCTCCACTCTGGAGAAAGTTGTGCACTTCCAAAACCTCAGAGTTTGAGCTCCAAAAGCTATTTGCAAGAAAGAACTCTCTTTCTCTTCCTTTCATCTCTCCATGGAAAGGGTGCTCTCCCTTCCAGTGCACAGCTCTTTTTCTCTCCCCCAATTCACATCCACATACCTCGCACATGCCATGCTATCTCCCTCCAACTGTGGAGATCCTGCTTCCACTCTGCAGATTGATTTCTTTGGTGTTCCAAGTAATGAGACCTCAATACAGCTGTGTTTGAGGGATCAGGAAAGTCCAGGGTCCCCCTACTGTCTGCCATCTTAACTCCTCCCCTATGGATACAATATTTTAATTGTGGCTTTTTCACTAAGTATCTAAGTAATGGTTTACTTCCTAAGTCTTAAACATAAAATATCCCATTATAATATTATAAAATCAACTTTCCTTTTACCAAAATAATTTCATAATATTCATAAAACATATGTTGAAATGGAGGTTTCAAGAATATTTCCTTTACCCTTATACCTAAATAATATTACTTTGGTGCCCAAAGCTTGGGCTGTTTTCTTTTTTTCTACAGAGTCCTTTGTTCTAATTTTAAAGAATCATTTTCCTTATTGTCACAATCATTTCAAGCTTTGAATATTAATCATATTAAATAACTTTCTTTTTTAAAGTTTAATTACTTATTTTGAGAGAGAGAGAGCATGAGCAGGGGAGGAGCAAAGAGAAAAGGAGAGAGGGAACCCCAAGTAAACTCTGCACTGTTAGCACAGAGCCTGACAGGGCTTGATCCCACAAACCATGATATCATTACCTGAGCCAAAATCAAGAGTCAGACACTTAACTGAGTCACCCAGGGGCCACTAAAATAGCTTTCTTAGTGGAAATTTTATTTTTAAAACTCACCCTATCATTTTTATGGTGATACACGTTAGCTGCACCTGAAATTGCAGTGAGCATAACATAATGTACAGAGCTGTTGAGTAACTATGTTGTACACATGAAACTAATGTAATATTCGGTGTCACCTGTACTTCAATAAAAAAATTTTAACTCACTTTGATCCCTTTATTCAGACAATTAAGCATCTAAAAGAATATGTCCTTAGACAAGTTCCATGGGCCACTAATGGAAATGTCTTGGGCTATTTCTGAGGATACCATGTTGTGAATGCTTTGAATACAGTGTCTAAGCCACTAGGTCACCCACCTGTAGTTGGAGAGACGCATCCCATACATGACACTTACAAGCCTTATCACCTTTGAGAAACTTACTGAGATAAAAGAGATAGGATTGTTTTTCCTTTTAATTAAAAACATAATAGCTGGATACCATGGGAAAAATAAATTAAACAATTTTCCCCATACTCTTCTGGTGTTGGAAGCAAGAAATACACATCATAGTAAATATCAAATTTGCATCCTCCTTTGATCGTTCCTACTATCCAATAACATGCATATAATCTCATTTCCCTCCAGCTACTGTCTCACTTCTATTTAACAAAACTCCTCCAGAAATTTGATAATACACAATATTACTATCATTTGAGTAAGATGACTCATCCCTGCCATCCCCATCCCCAAACAACTCACAGTTTAGAAGAAAAGATCAAAAAGGAAACAGATAGCTTCAATATAATACGACAAATGAATGAGAGAGGTATGCACAGAGCAACATGAAGCAACCAGGAGGGGGGTTGGGATTGATCCTCTTCCCAGCAAAGGGCAGAGGGTACCAGAAAGTTTTTCAGAAAGAAGCTACTTCAAATGAATCATGATAGACTCAATCGAATGTACCCAGGCATTCCAAGAAAATGTTACAAATGCAAAAGCATGTGGGCAAGCAATAGTGGTTAACTCCAGGAACTGCAAATAGTTTGTCACAGCTGAAGAGTGGGGTATTTGGAGCTGACACGTCTAGACAGCCTAATATTCTATTACAGCCTACATCATACTTCCCTTTAATCACTTGGTTCCTATCAGCCTTTCCCACTGGACCATAAAAACCATGTGGTCAGGGAGAAGCATTACTTCACTTTTTCCTGTATGTATCACTTCTGTATAAAATTCAGTGTGCTCAAAAATTATTTTTTGACTTTTAGGTGGCTTTGCTGACATTAATAGTAGCTTTAGTCTATCGCACAAGCAATGAAGATTCACTGACCCATTTATAAAAGAGATCATCAACCTGATCATTTTCAAGAAGGATCACACTGGCAATGGGACCAAAAATGAAGGTGAGGAGGGTGATAATGGAAGCAAGAACAGACAATTAGTGGGCTCCATACAAGCATTTTGATTCTATTCAGAGGAATCACCTCACCAAATATCACAGATTCACATTGTCGAATAACTGGAATGTTTTTATTTTTTATTTTAAAAATGAGATTTTTAACTTCAGTTTTTATTTTATAATTTCAATGGAGAACTTAGGAGATACAGAATCAGATCAAAATTCTGGAGAAAAACTTCTTTTGCCTTTATTTATTCTTTCCTATTGAATTCGGTGAATTTTCTTTTCAATATTTTTATGATTTATGAGCTAAGTTCTTAGGTCATTCTATTGCTTCTCATAGTATATCAAAGTTCAGGTCATTTTATCTAGAGGTAAGGGATCCTGTGGTTGATAGGCTTCTATACCTTTTTAAATTATTTAGAACTTCATGAAAAAGAAACTTCTATGTTATAGCCATGAAAATTAACACAGAAGCCAATGGAACAGAAAGTCAAAAAAATAGGTCAAATATGTATCAGAATCTCAAATCATTGAGGGAAAGACAGCTTTTTAAAATATATGGTGCTCTTAAGGACAATAGTGAAATAGGATGCTAGGCTTCATCCCAGGGATGTCCACATCAGTGGAAATAACCCAGAAAACAACCTGAAAACTGGCAGAACAGACTCTATACAGCTAAATGTAGACAGAGGGCCACAGTTGAAGAGGGTAGTAAGAGCAGAGATATAGTGTAAAGCCAAACTGACCTGCAGTACTGCCTGCTGGAAAAAAGATATGCCATGGGCACAGAGAAAGGAGAGAAAGAGACCCTAACCAGGCACCTCAGGCACAGAGAAGCCACACTGGGAAGACAAATGCACAAAACATTTGGCTTTGAAAACCACAGGGTTTGAAGAACTGTGAGGGGTTTTTTTAATGTTTTTATTTATTTTTGAGAGACAGAGAGAGACAGCATGAACAGAGGAGGGTCAGAGAGAGACACACACACACAGCATCTGAAGGGGTTCTGAGCTAGCTGTCAGCACAGAGCCTGACATGGGGCTCGAACCCACAAACTATGAGATCATGACCTGAGCCAAAGTTAGACGCTTACAACTGAGCCATCCAGGCGCCCCAAACTGATTTCTTAAAATCATTGGGACTTAAAACTGGAACTTTACAAGTCAGCAAGTTGACTCTAGGAGAGCTGGAAGGCAATAGGAAAATGAGTCCTTGCCATTAGAGGTACAGCACAACAAACAGCCCCATGGAGATACAGCATAGAAGCAGCAGTTTTTAAAAAATGCCTGGGGTTTAGAAGGGTTAGAGGAGGGAGATTTCTGTACAAATCTCAGAGTGTGTGCAAAAGGGGCAGGGATCTTTGGGAGAATTCTCCAAAAACAAAAAAGCCTCAGCCACCATTTCCTTCCCCCTCCCCAGCCCAGACACAAAACACCTGCAGGAATGGCATGAACGCTCTCCACCCAGCTTGCTGACAGCGTACTCTACCCCCATGCTTTTCTTTGGACCGGTTTCCCTCACACAGTCTTAGCAAGAGTTTTCCAAAGAAGCTCCAGGTCCCCTCTCACAACAGAACAGACTACCACAATCCTTCCTAACACTATGCACCTCCATCTCCACACTGCCCTACAGACCCACTCCCTCCAACATGCCCTCAGCAGGAGTCTATCCAAAGTGGCCTAGCAAACACAAACAGCAGTGGTATCAAGCAGCTCGAACTAGGTTCAAAACCACCTCCAAAGGGATTCCTGCTGGGGGGGGCGGGGCAGCGGGGGGGAGGGGGGGGGAGATAGCCACACACACGAGCCTAACAGCGACCCCAGCAGTGGGCTGGATACAGACCTCTAGTCTGACTACATGCCCTGCCCACCTACAAAAGCTTCTCAGGAGACAACAAGAGAGAAATGCCCTGTAGTTCAGTCCAATTGCAGCTCTAGCAAATGCCTGTTCTAACCCAATTCAAGTCTAGGCTAGTCCCAGACTGGCCCTTTAACAACACAGGGACCAAACCCTGCCCACAACAGGCAAAAAAAGCCATCACAGACAACTCAACTAAAGGCAAATGTGGCTCAGCCACAAGAGTAAAGAACAGGAAACATCCATAGGAGACACCCCTAGAGTGCCAGGTTCTGGTGAGTAGGGGCACTACACGGCACTACAAGACCTCTTCTTCATAATGCCACTACTTAAAGATCAGGATACATAGCTGACTTCCCCACCATATAAACACAGAGAATTGGACAAAATGAGGAGTCAGAGGAATATGTTCTAAATGAAGGGAAAGAATAAATTTTATAGCAGGAGACCTAAGCAAAACAGAAATAACTAATATGTTTGACAGGTAATTTAAATGAATAGTCATCAAGATACTCACTGGACTCGAGAAAAGAGTAGAGAATCTCAGTGAGAACCTCAACAAAGAAGCAGAAACCTGAAGAAATAAAACAGTAAGAGGTAAAGAACTCAATAACTGAAATTCAAAATACACTAAAGGTGTTGGGATGAGGACTGGGTGTTATATGGAAACCAACCTGACAATAAACTATAAAAGAAAAAAATACACTAAAGGGCTCTTATTGGCATCTTGGGGCCTGTGGAAGCTTGCTGGGAAAGGACTCCTAAAAGAACTAATATGTCTAGAAGGCTGTGGTCCAAGGTCACTTTTGCTAGCTATATACAGGGTTTCCATGGGGCGCCTGAATGGCTCAGTCGGTTGAGCAGCTGACTTCAGCTCAGGTCATGATCTCACAGTCCGTGGGTTCGAGCCCCGCATTGGGTTCTGTGCTGACAGCTCAGATCCTGGAGCCTGCTTCAGATTCTGTGTCTCACACTCTCTCTGCCCCTCCTCTACTTACCCTCTGTCTCTCTCAAAATAAAATAAAGTCATAAAAAAAATTTTTTTAAATGAGCTTTAAAAAAAAGACCATTATATACAGGGTTTCCAGAACAAGAGTGAACATACAGCAATTCTTAAAATAGAAGATGTTTATGCATGAAATGAAACTGAATTCTATCTACGCAAGAGATGTGCTTATGTATACAAAGCAAAGAACAATACAGTAACTCCTGGTGGCAAACCAAAACACAAGGTAATCTGGGAAAAAGTAACTCATGCTCGAGGAAACAGTGGCGTGGTTCATGCCAATTCTAAAGCAACCTTCCTGCTAAAACCATTGGCCACAGAATCCAAGTGATACCGTAGCCCTCAAGGATTTAAATTTACTGAAAAGTAAATAAATAAAGCTGTAGATTTGCTAAAAAGAATACACTAAAGTAAATAAATAATAGACTAGAGGAAGCTGAAGAACAGATCAGTGACCTGGAAAATAGAATGATGGAAAGCAATCAAGCAGCACAACAAAAAGAAAAAAGAATAATAAAAAATGAGAATAAATTAAGGGAACTCAGTGACACCATCAAGTATAAAAACATTCACAATACAGGGAGCCCAGAAGGGAAAGAGAGAGGGGGGGGGGTAGAAAAATTATTTGAAGAAATAGTAGCTGAAAATTTCCCAAATCTGGGGGAAAAAACACACGTATAGATCCAGGATCACAGAGAGTCCCTAACAATATCAACCAAAGAAGGTCCACACCAAGACACATGATAATTAAAGTGACAAAAAGTAGTGATAAAGAGAGAATTTTAAAAATAAGAAGAGAAAAGAAAACCATTAAACACAAGGGAAACCCCATAAGTCTCTCAGCTGATTTTTCAGCTGAAACTTTGCAGACCCCAACGGAGTGGCATGATATATTCAAACTGCTGAAAGAAAAAGAAAGTGCAGCCAAGAATTCTCTATCCAGCAAAGCTATCATTCAGAACAAAAGGAGAGAGAAAGAGTTTCCAAGGCAAACAAAAATTTAGGGAATTCATCACCACTAAACTAGCCTTATAAGAAATAGTAAAAGGACGATTCGTGGAAAAGAAACACCATAAGCAAAGTAAGAAAAGCAGGGAGCACAAAAGTTTCAAGGGACTCACAAAGTAGAAGATTATAGTATGACACCACATACCTAAAATGAGTGTAGAGGTGAAAGGCTGGTATAGAGTAAAAATTTAGTGCCTTAAGAACAGGTTCAAATTAAGTGACCATCAGCTTAATATAGAATACTATATGCAAAAGATGTCATAAATAAGCTTAATGGTAACCACAAATCAAAAACTGGTAATAGGAGCGCCTGGGTGGCTCAGTCAGTTAAGCATCTCACTCTTGATTTCAGCTCAGATCATAATCTCAAGGTACATGAGTTTGAACTCCATGTTTGTCAGTGCAGAGCCTGCTTAGGATTCTCTCTTTCTCTCTTTCCCCTCGTCTTCTCTCTCTCTCTCTCTCTCTCTCTCTCTCCCTCTCTCTCTCTCTCTCTCTCTCTTTCTCTCACTCGCTCTCTCTCTCAAAATAAATAAGTAAACTTTTAAAAAAATCTTTAGGGGCGCCTGGGTGGCTCAGTCAGTTGAGAGTCTGACTCTTGATTTTGGCTCAGGTCATAATTTCACAGTTTTGTGAGTTCGAGCCCTGCATCAGGCTCCTTGCTGGCAGCATGGAGCCTGCTTGGGATTCTCTGTCCTCCCCTTTCTCTGCTCCTCCACCCTTCACACTGTCTCTATCTTTCTCAAAATAAATAAAATATACTTTTTAAAAATCTTTTTAAAAAGACTTGTAATAGACATGCAAAAAACAAAAAAAAAAAAAGAATCCAAGTATATCACTAAAGAAAGCCAGCAAACCATGAGAGAAGAGAGCATAGGTATGGGGTAGAACTACAAAAACAACTATAAAACAAATAACTAAATGGCAATAAATACGTGCCTATCAATAATTACTTTGAATGTAAAGGACTAAATACTCCAATCAAAAGACAGGGGGTAAAAGGATGGATTAAAAAAATAAGATCCATCTATATATTGTCTACAAGAGGCTCACTTCAGACCTACAGACACATGTAGATTGAACGGGAAAGGATGGAAACACATTTACCATTCAAATGGAGAAAAAAAGCTTAAGTAGCAATACTTAAGGTGAACAAAATAGACTTTAAAACAAAGACTCTAATAAGATAAAGAAGGCCACTATACAATCATAAAGGGAACAATCCAAGAAGATATAACAACTGTAAATACTTATGTACCCCACATGAAAGCACCAAAATACATAAAGCAGCTAATAACAAGCATAAAGGAAGTAATCAATAGTGATACAATAATAGTAGAGGACTTAAATACTCCACTTACACCAATGGATAGATCACCCAGAAAGAACATCAACAAGAAAACAATGGCTTTGAATGACACACTGGACCAGATCTAACAGATATTCAGAACATCCCATTTTGAATACATATTCTTTTCAAGTGCACATGGATCATTCTCCAGAACAGATCACATATTAGGGCCCCAAAAATAGGTTGTAACAAGTTCAAAAAGACTGAAGTCAGACCACAAAGCTAACAAACTAGGAATCAACCACAAGAAAAAAATCTGGAAAGAACACAAACACATAAAAGTTAAATAATATGCTACTAAAAAATGAATGAATGAGTCCACTAGAAATCAAAAAGGAAAATAAAAAATACATGGAAATGAAAACAAAACCATAACTTTGGTATGCAGCAAAAGCTGTTCTAAAAGAGTTTATAGTAATATAGGCCTTCTTCAAGAATTAAGAAAAAACTCAAATAAACAACCTAATCTTGTACCTAAAATTATTTTAAGAAAGAACAAACAAAATCCAAAACCAGTAGAAGGAAGGAAATCATGAAAATTAGAGCAGAAGTTAATGATATAGAAACTAAACAAACAATAGAACAGATCAATGAAAGCAGGAGTATGCTCCTTGAAAAATAATCAACAAAACGGATAAGCTTTTAACCAGAATCATCAAAAAAAAAAAAAGAGAGAGAGAGAGAGGACTCAAATACACAAAATTAGAAATAAAAGAGGAGAATTAACAACTGACACCATTAAATACAAAGGATTATAAAATAATACTATGAAAAAGTTTATGCCAACAAATTGGACAACATGAAAGAAAGGGATAATATGGATAAACTCTTTGAAAAATATAACCTCCCAAAACTAAATCAGGAAGAAGTACAAAATTTGAACAGACTGATTACCAGCAATGAAATTAAATCAGTAATCAAAAAACTAACCAGGGCCAGATGGCTTCACAGATGACTTCTAACAAACATTCAAAGAGTTAATACATATTTTTCTCAAACTATTCCAAAAAATAGAAGAGGAAGGAAAGCTTCCAAATTCATTCCCTGAATTATACTGATACCAGCATTATACTGATTATATTATACTGATACCAAAATTGTATAAAGACACTACCAAAAACAGATGGCCAATATCTGTGATGAATATAGATATAAAAATCCTCAATAAAATATTAGCAAACTGAATCTAACAATACATTTAAAAAAATCATTCACCATGATCAAGTGGGATTTATTCCTAGAATACACAGGTGGTTCAATATTCACAAATCAATCAACATGATACATCACATCAACAAATGAAAGGATAAAAAGCATATGATCATTTCAATAGATACAGAAAAATCATTTGACAATGTACAATACACATTAATGACAAAAATCCTCAATAAAGTAGGTTTAAAGGGAACATACTTCAACATAAAAAGGTTATATATGAAAAACCCACAGCTAACATCATTCTCAATGGTGAAAAATAGAAAGCTTTTCCCCTAAGATCAGGAAAAAAACAAGGATATCCATGCTTACCACTTTTATTCAACATAGTACTAGATGTACTAGCCCCAGCAATCAGATAACAACAAAACAACAACAAAACTAAAAGTTATCCAAACTGATATAGAAGAGGTAAAACTTTCACTATTTGCAGATGACATGATACTGTATACAGAAATGCCTATGGAGGAGGGCACTTGTGGGGAAGAGCACTGGGTGTTGTATGGAAATCAATTTGACAATAAAATATTAAAAAAAAAAGAAATGCCTAAAGACCAACAAAAAACTACTAAAATGGATAAATAAATTCAGTAAAGTCACAGGACACAAAATCAATGTACAGAAATTCTTTGCATTTCTATACACTACTAATAAAGTACTAGAAAGAGAAATTTGAAAAAGCAAACCCATTTACAAATACATCAAAAAAATCAAGTACCTAGAAATAAACTTAACCAAGGAAATGAAATGAGAGACCTATACCCCCAAAACTATAAAACAACAGTAAAAGAAATTGATGACACAAATAAATGGAACAAAGTTTTATACTCATGAATTGGAAGAACAAATATCATTTAAATGTCCAAACTACCTGAGTGCCTGGGTGGCTCAGTTGGTTAAGCATTCAACTCTTGATTTTGGCTCAAGTCATGATCTCACGGTTCATGAGTTCAAGTGCTGCATTGAGATTCTCTCTCCCTCTCTCTTTGCCCCTTCCCTACTCACATTCCCTCTCTCTCCCTCAAAATAAAGAAATAAACTTTAAAAGGTGTCTAGGTGCACCTGGGTGACTCAGTCAGTTAAGTGTCTGATTTCAGCTCAGCTCATGATCTGGAGGTTCGTGAGTTCAAGCCCCACATTGGGCTCACTGCTGTCAGTGCAGAGCCAGCTTCAGATCCTGTCTCCTTCTCTCTCACTCTCTGTTCCCTCCCCCCTCATTATTTCTCTGTCTCTTTCTCTCTCAAAATAAATTTTAAATCTTAAAAAAAAATTAATGTCTATACTACCCAAAGCAATCCACATATTTAATGTAATCCCTATCAAAATGCCAAAAGATTTTTTCACAGAACTAGAACAAATAATCCTAAAATTTGTATGGAATCACAAAAAGACCCCAAATAGCCAAAGTAATCTTGAAAAAAAAAAAACAAAAAAGCTGGAAATATTATAATCACAGATTTCAAGATATACTACAAAGCTGCAGTAATAAGAACAGTATGGTACTGGCACAAAAAGAACACAGATCTATGGAACAGAATAGAGAAAAGAATAAGTACACAATTATATGTCAATTAATCCTTGACTAAGCAGGATGAATATCCAATGAGAAAAGACCATCTTTTCAACAAATAATGTTGGGAGAACTGGATGGCAACATGCAAAAGAATGTAACTGAACCACTTCCTTATGCAAAAATAGACTCAAATGGATTAAAGACCTCAGTTTGAGACCTGAACTCATAAAAATCCTAGGAAAGAGTGCAGGCAATAATTTCTTTAACATTGGCCATAGCAATGAAGAAAACAATCAATAAAACTAAAAGGCAACCTACTGAATGGAGAAGATATTTGCAAATGATGTATCTGATAAAGGGTTAGCATCCAAAATATATATGAACTTATACAACTCAATACCCAAAAAACAATCCAATTAAAAATGGACAGAAGACATGAATAGACATCTCCAAAGAAGACATACAGATGGACAATAGACACATGAAAAGATGTTCAACATCATTCATCATCTGAGAAATGCAATTCAAAACCACAATATCACCCAACACTTGTCAGAATGGCTAAAATCAAAAACACAAGAAACAAGTGTTGGCGAGGCTGTGGAGAAAAAGGGCACCTCATGCACTATTGGTGGGAACGCACACTGGTGTGGCCACTGTGGAAAACAGTATAAAGTTTCCTCAGAAAGTGAAAAAATGAAACAACCCTAGGATCCAGTAATCACACTACTGGCTATTTATCCAAAAAATATAAAAACACTAATGCAAAGGGATACATGTACCCCCCCTATGTTTATCGCAGCATTATTTACAACAGCCAAATTATGGAAGTAGCCCATGTCAAACCATAAATGAATGGATAAAGAAAAGGTGGTCTATATACACAGCGGATGTTAGCTACAAAAAAGAATGAAATCTTGCCGTTAGCAACAACTTGGATAGATCTAGAGAGTATAATGGTAAGTTAAATAAATCAGAGAAAGACAAATGGCATATGATTTCACTCATTTGTGAAATTTAAGAAACAAAATAAATGTGTAAAGAAAAAAGGAGCAAAACTAAAAACAGACTCTAGAGAACAAACAGATGGTACTGGAGGTGGGAGGATGGGAAGGTAGAACAGGTAAAGAGAATTAAAAATATACTTACCAAGATGAGCACTAATATAGAATTGTTGAATTACTATATTGTAACCTGAAACTAATATAGCACTGTGTGTTAATTACACTGGGAATTAATTTTTTTAAATATGGAAAATAAATAATAAAATACATGATGCTGTGACAATGAATCCTATTCTGGAAAAATGGTAACATTGGATCCAAAGGAGTCAGAAATTTAAATATAAAAAAAATGAAACTGTAAAATTAGTAGAAGAAAACACTAACAAGTTCCTCTATAACTGTGTACAGAGAAAGACCTTTCTAAGCAGAGATTGAAGTCCACAAACCATTAAAAAAAAAAAGGTTGACAAATTTATTACATTAATTTTTTTGTTTCTACTAGATTTTTAAACAAAGCTAAAAAAATAAATAACTGGCTTCCCCCAAAATTGTGACTCATACCATAAGCAAAAGCCTAATTTCCCTTAATATGTAAAAAAAGAAACTCCTAGGGATTGTGGGAAATGAGACCAACACCCTTAAACCTGTGCAAAATGCCTGATATCACTTGCAGTAAACTAGATTCAGGTTAAAACTGCAATATGCCATCTCTCAGAAGCCTTGCAATGGATAAGATATTCTGCTGGCAGAGCTGAGGGCAAAGAGGCACCTCCTACTTTGCTGACTGGCATGCACGGTGTTCTGTGGAGAGCCCGCTGGCCATCACTAAAACTTCCAATGCATTTTCCCTCCATCCAGCAATCTCAATTCTAGGAACTTATCCAAGATAAACTTCCCATGTGCTAGTTGACACACTTATAATGTTATTCACTATAGCATTATTTGTAGCAGCAAATAAAAACAAAAGGAAAATAAACCAAATGTGTGTCTATGCAAGACCAATTATAAACACAATATATTCACTTATCTCTAGATACTGATATAGAAAGATGCCTGTGATATATTGTTATAAAAGGAGGAGGAGGGGAAAGAAAAGGAGGGGGAAAGGAAGAAGAAGAAGAAGTAGGAGGAAGGAGAGGAAGAAAGAAAGGAAGAAAATAATTTGTGTAAGAAAGGGATAAAGTAAGAATATGTATTTACATTTGCTTGTATATTTCAAAGATATGAAACTAATAAAATAAGAGGCAAATGTGTAAAAACGAAGTGGTCAAAAACAGGCAAAAGTGATACTTCTCCATGTTACCCTTTAAATATTGTTTTCTTTTTTTAACCAGATGAAAAGATCCCCTATTTAAAAAGTTTAAAGCCTAACATGTCAACAGATGATTAAAATAATTATCCTATTTTAAAAACTAAATGGAATTGAAAACTGAGAACTCTTGAAAATAACATCGTGGAGATGAAAGCTCCATTGGTAGATTTTGTGTTTCATACCCTTTTTCTGATTTCTTTCTATGACCTGACTGTTTTCACAAAGGCACTTTCTTTGGAAGTGTCCTCCACACCATTTCTCTGGCCAGCAAAAAGACTGATTAGTAAACTCAGTAGCCTTTACCACTGGCAGACTGGAGCTTAAAAGCTGATGTAAGCTTGTTGTTTTCACACCTAACAACTCATCCAAGCCTAGTGTAGTATTTTCCTTTTGAAAGTATGCATTCATATCTATATAGCAACAATACGCAAGTACAAGAAAAACCCAGAGGAAATAGGTTTGCATAAGGAAAATACAGAAAGGAGCTATAACTGTTTCAAGAAAGATGCATAAAGTCAATTTCAACCATATGAATGTGTCAAAAATGGGTCATTGAAGCCAACATGCTTTTCCCATAAAAGAGATGGAGAATGCTTTCTCCCTTGGGGAAATCTTTCCCGCCAAACCACCCCAACTGATGGCAACAGATACATCAAATCTGCCAGTACTAAGAAATGAAAGGCAAACACAGGAAGCATTCAAAAGCAATCAAGCATTTGAAAGAAATAAGAAAGAATGAATGAGTTGGTTCTGACCAAATTTAAAACACTAAAGTAGACAAATTTGGAAATAAAGTGATGGAAAACATCACATACTAGCAAGGTTATATTGAGGGCGTCTTAAGATATACTTTTTCAAAATTGTTATCCTGATTACAAAATGAGAGTATTATTTTTTCAACTTGATGGGGCTGTTTTATTAAATATACAGATCCCCATGTTATAGAAGGAAAACTGTGGCTTGGAGAAGTGAAGGAGATTGCCTACAATCAGCCACACCAGTCAACAGTGGACCTGGGATTTCTGGCTCCATAAAAAGAGCAGCAACAACAAAACACTAATACTTCTTGATGCCTTCCTACGTGCCAAGCTATTTGCCTGCACTATTTCATTCTCTCCTTGCAACAACGTGTAATGTCAGTGCCGTTATCAACCTCATTTTAAGATAAAGAAATTAGAACTTGGAAAAGTTAGGCAAACTTAACCTCCTCACTCAGCTGCCAAGTGGCAAAGCCAAAATTCAAATGTGAGCCTGAGCCCACGCTTATCTTCGAGACCATAAAGCCTGAGGGGTTGGGCTCTGGAGACAGACTTCCTGAAGGGGAACCCTGGCTCTACCACCTGTGAGCAGGGCCACTGTAGGCCAATTACTGAACTCTTCTGTGCCTGTGTCTCAGTTAGCTCATCTACAACACGATACCAGTTCTTACTTCATGGTGTTCTCATAGGAATGGAATGAGTTAATATGAACAAAGCACCTAGAAGTATGCCTGCACACAACATCCTATAT
>NC_043709.1:86968046-86996300 GCF_006229205.1 Suricata suricatta
TCTAACGTCCTTCTGGACATTCACAAGTACATAGTCTTCCTTAAAGCATTGATCAGTTGCTAAATTCCTGTTAGAATTGAATGATTAGGAAAGAAATATGCAAGATCGGTAAAGATGAGGGGGCACTGGAAAGAATCTGGACAGCACAGAAGTCATCCGCAGTGAGCAGATAGCACAATAAAGCAAAGTCAGGGAGAGCAAAACCTGTTCAGAGAACCATGAGGAGCCCAAGTGGAGCTAAATGTGAAAACTGGAAAAAACACTGGAGTCTTGAGTAGAGCTGGGTTCAAGTCCCTCTGTAATAGCCACTGGATGGCTCTTATCAAGTCACATTATAGCTCCAGGCCTCAGCTCCCTCACACATAAAAGGGGTAATAGTGTCTATTGTCATGACACCTATCCCATAAAATTATTCTGAGACTTAAATTGGGCAATACATGTGTAAGATTTAGGGCTCTTCCTGGCACACAGCCGTTCAATTATATACATTATCAAACTGAAGAATAATGGCAGAAATGGGAAAAATGCTGGAATTAGTAGGGTGGGATTAAATAATAATTTAATTTAGCTACCAAAGAAGAACTAAAAAAGAAAAATGAAAAGATCCTCTAGTAATCAAGGAAATGCTATTACAATAGTGAAATAACATATTTAGCCATCAGATTCTTTAAAAATGGGAAAAGAGGGGCACCTGTGTGGCTCAGTCGGTTAAGTGTCTACCTCTTGATTTCTGCTCAGGTCATGATCTCATGGTTCATGAGTTCGAGCCCCACACTGGGCTCTGCACTACCAGTGTGGAGCTTGCTTGGGATTCTCTCTCTCCCTCTCTCTTTGCCCCTCCCCCTACCAGATGCATGTATTCTCTCAAAATAAACACTAAAAAAAAGAAAAAGATAGATATCCTCTGTTTGCTAAGATGTAAAGAAATGAACATTATCTTGCACAATCAGATGTATAGACTGACACAACCATTCAGAAGGACAAAATGACAGCAATACACATTCCCGTCAACCCAGCAATTATACCACAGAAATCCTAATTCCTGTGTACAAAAATATTGCTACCACTTTAGTCCACACCACCACTACCTGGCCTATTGCAATATATATGTATTAGTCAGCTTTGCTGCAATGACAAAGCACCCCAATATCTTAATAGCTTACAGTAACAAATGTGTATTTCTTACCATCTGGTTATGTATGGGCTGAAAATTTGCTATGGGCTGTGACTCTTCTTCACATCTTTTCATTTCAGGAACCCAGCCTGAATCTCTCATGGCAGGGAAACAAACCAAAGGGCTGAGATGAGCCATGCCATCTGATTTAAGGGCTTTAACAGGTCATGTCTGCACACATTTCACCAAACGAAAGCCAGCTGAATGATCCAAGCTTGACAACTGGGTGGATGGGGGATGATGGGAAGGTGGGCCACAGAGATACTATCTTCCATAGGGCAGCACTGCATACCAAATAGCAAGAAAGTAGGAATTTATAATCCTTGTTTAGAGAAGAAAGGGGAGAAATTGACCATGAATAATCATAGATTCATAACCGTAATTGGTCTACTGGAATCCACACTGCAGCCAGAGTGATCCAATTAAAACAGAAGTCTGCTTCTATAACTCCTCTACTCAAAACATTCCAACAGCTACACGTGTCCCCAGTAAAAAACAGTCTTTGTGGCCTAGAAGACCGGGATGGCTTGACTTCTCTCTTCCAGCCCAGTACGCTTCTGATCATCCCTACCAAAACTCTTCTTTAGCCACACTTGCTTCCCACCCACCTCAGGGCCTTTGCACATACTAAACCCCCTGCCTAAAGTACTCTGCATTCAGATATGTCCTGGCCTAGCATCCCTGCTTCCTTGAGGTTTCATTCAAATGGCAACTTCAGAGTAGATAATTGGTTATATGAAGCTATACATGTAATAAAACTACACAGAACTGTACATACATACACACACACACACAAAATGAGTACATGTAAAACCTGGGAGAATTTGAATGAGGCAAATATGAATTACTGATGACACTACACCACTATCATTTTGATATGACACTATACTCATGTAAGGTATTACCATGGGGAAAGTATTATTTGTATGACTTTGTGACTTCCAGTGAGTCTATAATTGTCTCAAAATTTAAAGTTTTTCTTAAATGAGAAAAAATAGGTCATTAACCACTTCATATAAAATGATACCCTCATACTATATATCCCTTTATTCTGTGTGTTCCACTTCATTGTCCTTATAAGCTGACAGATTTACACGTTTTGATACAGGTCATATAGTTATTTGATTACTATCCATTTCCCCCACCAGAAAATAAATTCATGGCAGCAAAAGCTTTGTCTCTTTTCTTTACTGTTGATTCCCTAGCACCAAGAAGAATACCTGGCATGTAGTAAGTACTCAATAAGCATCTATTAAAAAGAATAAATGTGCCCAGCAGTCAAAATTGGGAACTACCTAAATGCTCTTAGTGGGGTGTGGTTAGTTAAGTTTTGATGTATAGCCTAGTACTACATAGCAATTTAGAGAACGAAGTAGCGTTCACCTAGAAAGAGCCCCGTGATATATTGCTAAGGGGACAAAAACCCAAGGTATATAAAATCGGCACAAGATGATCCCTCTGAATCAGTAAGGCAGAAAATCGTAATCCCTTAGAGCAGGGGTTCTAAGTGGTGGGTGGCCTTCGATAAGTTACTTCATCTCACTGGCCTCAATGTCCACATCTGTAAAATCAAAATAATGCTGCAGGAGTTAAATGAGTAAAGACTATGGCATGGTATAATACATCTCTAGGTCTTAGCATACTGTAAACATTTAATATGTTAGTTATGATTATCATTTCTGTACAAAGTCCTTTACAACTATCCATATAAGTGTTTTAATTCCAGAGAGAATGGTCAAGAATGAAAAAAAAAAAAATGCTAGCAACAGTGACCTGTAGGGAGAGGGAGAGGGAAGGAAGGGATGTGGAATGAATGGTTTTTGTTTTGTTTTTTTAATTAAAAAAAAAACACACACTTCCGAGGGGCCAACTATATCATTTTAAATTACATACGCTAATGCTTTCTTCCATAACTGATGGATAATCAAGGATTAACTACTTCACTGACATTTGCAGTGGGGTTTGCAGAGCCCAGGAACCCACACACAGGGCAGAGGCTGCCAGACCCCAGCGCCCTGCCCACACTCCTAACTGCTGAGAATCGCTGGCATGCACGCTGGTGCCCAGGGTGTGCTGGAGGGCAGGAGGGTGAGCACACGCTCCTCTCTCTCTGCTCTCTGCCCATTAGCCACTCTATTAAATGGGGCCTCACACTATGGACAACTGTTTCCAAGTCAGAGAATTCTCCTAAGGGCTCTGACGCTTGCTGGCTTCCAGCTGGTGGGTCAGTTAATGTCTTGTCTCCTTTTCTCCAGGTTTTATTTTGTCTTTTGACAAAAACATGTCTCTCTTGCAGCTTGGCACTGCTTTAGCCTGTTATTCAACTACGCTAAATTTATTTTTCCTGGTGCATGTTTGCCATTCATCTTCCTCAGCTCACTTCATCCTGCTTTTACCTTTGTCCTTTTTAGCTTTTATTTTAAATCACATAATTTTATGTTTAATCATTTTTGTTTCTCTGCTTATTTAGCAGCCTCATTCTCATTTTTTTAACTTTTTATTTACCATTATTTAAAAATATCATAATGTTGTCAGGCTCTTTAAACTTTCATTATTACTTTGTTTTAAAATTCAATAAATTCTATAAAAAATTTCATCATTTCTTTAGATTTTTCTTTATTTAGGTATGTAAAATCTTTTATCTCGTTTTTAATATAATCCTTACTTGTTTTGCATTTTGTGGAAAATTCAATCGAATTTTTCTCTTCTCCTTTCTTAAAGAAAAATGTTTATTTATTTTGAGAGAGAGATAGAAAGTGAGCAGTGGGAGGGGCAGAGAGAGAGAGGAAGAGAGAGAATGCCAAGCAGGCTCCAAAACGGTCAGCACAGAGCCCTACTCAGGGCTTAAACTCACGAACCGTGAGATAATGACCTGTACTGAAACTGCTTAACCAACTGAACCACCCAGGCATGCCACTCCTTTCTTAAATTTTAATTCAACTTTATGTCATGATTTGCCTTTATGACCGCTGACTGACAGCACAGGCAAAGTGGTGTAATGCAGACAAACGCACTGTGCTAACAGGACAGTCTGGAGGTCTATGATCCTTCAGCTGTCCCGGGAGCCCCCCACCCCTGCAGTTCTATCACCCTCTTTACCCCTACTTAGCAAAAGGTTCCTTCAGTAATACTTGTTTTCTAAATATATTATTTCATGGCCATCATGATAGAGTATATACTGTTCCAATTCCCTGTGAGGAGCTCACTATTCTAAAATTCATAATTTGACCATAATCTAAGAAGTCCAAGTTGGGCAAGAGATTATAGTAAGAGAAGGCAGCCCCCTCAACATGCCTGGACTGAGTGTGGCAAAACCACCCATAGATTTCCATCAAAGAAGCCAAAGTACAGCGACCATAGTTGGATTTCTGACATCACTTGTATGTCAGCTTGATTCTGATCACTTATTTGTAGCTTAGTCTTCGCCATCTCAGCAGACCTCTAAAAGGAGCCTCCAGTGTATTAGTTTCTTCATTATCTTCCCTCATTATGAAACATAAGAAGCTCAAAAATATTGAGTTGATCCTTGATAGAGTGGGGAGAGAGGAGGGTTTTTTGTTTTGTTTTGTCTTAATTTCAGCTCTGCTTTAACTGAATAACATCATAAACAAAGAGTAAAATCATTAAGGGGTATGGTCTGTTTAGTTTATCAAAATTGAATGGAGGGATGATGTTCCTTCAACTTAAGAAGTTTATATGATCCACAAAATACCTCAGACTATAGTAAAACAGCTCAGTTTGGGTTTCTCCTTCCAATGTCACTCCCCCAAAGAAAAACACAAAGCTATATGCGAAAAGAATCTAGTTTTCTGGTCTGGGGCCATAATGTTGATTTTTCTAATTTCATACAGTTTTCTCTCATTATGCCTCTTGTTTATTCTTTCTGGACCCTTTCCTTGTGGACCCAGGCTGCTGTTGCATAATCCCCATGAAGCTATCCACCCTCCACCAACAGTACTAGGAAATGACATTAACCAAGTATCCTGGCTGAAGATCTAAATCAGACCATTCCTAGTCACTACCCACACCCATCCATGACAACCCTCTGCAATCGACTCATTCTCTAATGAGCGACTCTCTGGTTAGGTATCTTCCAAGATCTGTCCACCTGGGCCATAACCTGATCATTTAAATTTGGTCTTCAACCAGAAACTGCAACTTTGTTTATTTATTTATTTTGGAGGGGGGTAGGGCAAAGGAGAGTGGGAAAGAAAGAATCCCAAGCATGCTCTGCACTATCAGCACAGAACCCAATGTGGGGCTTGATCTCATGAGCTGTGAGATCATGACCTGAGCTGAAATCAAAAGTCAGACGCTTAACCAACTGAGCTACCCAGGTGCCCCTAAACTGTAACTTTAACTTATACTAAGCTCCATAATGCCAGTGTGTGTGTTTCCTTATCATCAGTAATGTACCACCAAGTGAATGTGAATCCCTAGGAAATAAATTGCAAAGGAACTCAACAGCAAAGATGGTCATGAGTTAGTTTTTCTAATCCACTTTAACAGTAGATACCTGCTGCAAGAGACATGTATTTCAGAAATCCATTTGCTGTGTTCAGTGTTTAGGATTCTCTCTTTTTTTCCCAGCCATACAGAGGAGAGATCCGGACTACAAAGGCCACTCTGATGGCTGTCTGCTTCAGATATCACCTGCTGTGTAGTTCACACTCTAGAAATGTGTCCATTTAGCCCATTTTTTTCAGTCCGGATAAGCCATACACACCTGGTGGCCCAGCTGTGCTACAGAGGAGAAAGCTTTGCCATTACCTTTTCCTAATACTATGTTTCATTTCACTTCACACTCTGACAGGAAAGCATTTATTAAATAAAAGGCATGAGCGCATTCCAGAAAATTATAAATGTTTACATTTATACTGCTAGAAGATCTTGTTAAAAAGAGTCTAATCATGATTTCCAACAGGATTTCCAGAAAATACATCCTTGAAGCTCCCCAAAATTTACCAAGGTGTTCAGATTCAGGGAAGTGATCATGATCTTGCATGGCAGAGAGTGTAAATTGACTGTCATGATTCTGAGATTTACAGAAAGCTTCTACCAAAATCCCAGAGCAGAAATAAATGTATCACTTGCTGCCAAACCATGAAAATAAAATATTAAATCAACTTGGAGACAGAAACTAGCTATAAATGAAAGGAAGAATTTGAAGATGTCTTCCAGGGTCAGAGATACTACCATTTTTTTTCATTTTTTATTTATTTTTGAGAGAGAGAGCACGCACGTGAGAGAGACAGAGCATGAGTGGGGGAGGGGCAGAGAGAGAGGGAAATCACAGAATCTGAAGCAGGCTCCAGGCTCTGAGCTGTTAGCACAGAGCCCCATGTGGGGCTTGGACTGTCTAGCTGTGAGATCATGACCTGAGCTGAAGTCAGCATGTAACTGACTGAGCCACCCAGGAGCGCCAGAGATGATACCATTTAGAAATTATAACCAACATCAAATTATGCCTATATTTAGTACAAAATGTCCTCCACGGGTCTGAGAAACATAAGCTCAGTTACTTCTGCTGTTGTTTATAAAAGTACATATTATTGCTCATACAAATGGAATAATCCAATATAGAAGGGGGGAAATGTATGCCCAAAGATGTTCTTTTCAGCATTATTTACCATATTTTTTATCTGAGGCCATCTAAATGATCTAAAATTGTGAAAAAGTAATGATTAATTAGTAAGTGAAATAATCAATGTCAAATATACAATAATTTTCTACATTGAAAATTATTTTGGGGGTGCCTAGGGACTCAGTTGGTTAAGCATGTGTATTTGGCTCAGGTCATGATGGTGAGTTCGAGCCCCACATCAGCCTCTGTGCTGACAGCTCAGAGCCTGGAGCCTGCTTGAGAGGCTGTGTCTCCCTCTCTCCTCTCTGCCTCCCCCATCTGTACTTTCTCTCTCTCTCAAAAATAAACATTAAAAAAAGAAAATTATTTTTATAAGTAGTTTATAATAACATGAGGAAATGATTTTTTATACAATTTTAATTGGAAAAAAGGCAGGGTAAAAAATTGAATAAGCATTATATATAAAATGATGGAGATCCAAAAAGAAATTTTAATAACAACATATCCACAGTTAGGTATGGAAAGATAGATGACATTTCACTTGTCTACATAACATGATGTTGATGAAGATTTGTTTTCCTTTGCCCTAAAATAAAATTCACAATCAGGATCCAAAGTTTAGGACAAATATATTAATTAAATAAAATGTCCAAAGCAGGTCAAAAACAATAAAGCCAAATACAACCTCAGGGCTGATTAAATAGAACCTGAGCTGTTTCTGACATTCATTATTCCCCCCACCACTATTTTATCTAAGTCAAATAGACAGTCAAGAAAAAGGAAAAGAAATAAAGAGAAGACCCAGGTTATTAGGACTGAATTATTCAAGTGAATGGGGTTTCTGAAGCCTGAAGCAAAGTGAAAGGAATTCCCAGAGAATCACTTGCCTAAAAAAGGAAGTCATCATCTCAATGTTTGTGGGGTCATAGAATCTATGGATTCATGCCGATCTTACCACTGGAGCAAAACAATGGCTTCTTGAGGGAGTGTGATATACTTGAGGGCATATATGAGTTTAGACACTGGGGCTTACTTCTGGACTACGTGCTTCCAAAGCAAAGAGGCATGCCAGAGCGCTGGTTGCCACAAGGCAAAAAAAGACAGATGAAGATGGCCAGCAACCCCACACACAGTCCTCACACACCCTCAAGAGGCACAGAGAACAGCAGTGAAGCTCCCATGAGTCCATGTGATAAAGCCCATAGGTGACAACAGAACTAGAAAGCATTTTCAGAAGAATCAAACAAAAATTCTTAGAATTATAAAATTACTTGTTGGCTATCTTTCACGGAACTGAAGTTGGTAATGAATACCTAAACAGAAATAAAAAGAGGGGGGGAAAAAGGAAAAACAACAAATTGGGTATAATCCTATGATACAGAGTGAAAGTACTAGTAATGAGTAATACTGTGCCTATTTAAAAACATAGAATCTAACCATAAATGACTCTTAACTATAGAGAATCAACTGAGGACGGATGGAGGGAGGTGGGTAGGGGAGGGACTAAAATGGGTCATGGGCATTACAGAGGACGCTTGTCATGTTGAGCACTGGGTGTTATATGTAAGTGATCAATCACTAACTTCCTCTGCTGGAACCAATATTACACTACATGCTAATTAGGATTTAAATAAAAATTTGAAGAAAAAAAAGCACACAGGTGGAGAAATGAGCTGTGAAGCTGCCAGGTTCCCCCCTAGGAAAAGAGGTTGGTACCACAGCTCCAAACGGAGCCCAAAGATGACCCTTTCCTTCAAAGCCAAACATCTCCCCAAGAAAACAATACCTACCATCTCTAGAGAAACTACCCCATGAACAGAAATGACTAGCAGTGGAAAGAACCAGACTGAGCCACTGTCAGACTGGGCTGCCCTCCCAACAAACCACACTTAAGAACACAATTTCTCCTACACCTTCTCCTGGCTCACTCAATACACCAGAGGAACCAGTCAGAAACCCAGGAAAGAGAAGGAGAGGTGGTGACCCAGAGTCAAATAATATCCTACCCATCCAATCTCTACTCCCTATTGGGGTAGGAGAGGAGTCTTTGGGGCCTAAACCGTGTCTGGTGCTGAAGGAAGAGGAGATATTTGTGAAACTGAAAATGAGATCTATGCTTCACCCTGGGCCATCCAGAATTTTTAATAATGGAAAGTGACTGGAAAATATGGGATAGGAACAAGGTGTTGATAATCAATGTAAAGAAAGAATTCAGCATGACACAGAAGTGTTAGAAAAAATCAAATCATTTGTATTTGTAGCCCACCAAGTTCACTGTGTTCAATAAACTAGTTACATTTTTAAATGTGCTATATCATTATTATGGGATGGGGGGGAGGTTGTATGTGTTTCTGTTTTGTTGGTTTTCAAATTCTATGGTTAATCACTTTTAACCTGATCTTTTAACTTGATCAGATCAAAAAAAATTTATTCAGGATATATAAATTCTTTTGTTTTTAATATTTCACTTTTAGTGGTTTTTAAAATTTTATTTCTGAGAGAGATCAGTGAGTGGGAGAGGAGCAGAGGGAGAGGGAGAATCATAGGCAGGCTCCTCACTGAGCACAGAACTCAATCCTATGACCTTGGGATCATGACCTGAGCCAAAATCAAGAGTCCAAACCTCAACCATTTAAGCCATATAGGTGCCCCAGTATTTTATTTTTAAGTAATCTCTACACCCAGCATGTGGCTTGAACCCACAACCCCGAGATCAAGAGCTGCTTGCTCCTTTGACTGAGCCAGCCAGGGGCCCTAGGGGAATATAAATCCTTAAGTCCCAGGGCCCTTTGTCTGCTCCTATTACTAGGGCCTTATGTCGTTTATGAACATGTCGAATTTTCCCCATGAAGCTGACACCTATTTGAGTGTAGAATTTAAGTCTGAATCCTTCTATCCCCTTAAGTATAACATAGTACCATGTATATAGACGATACTCAGTAACTATTAACAGAATGAGCTCTTTGTTCATGTATTTTACTGCTAAAGTAAGTATATGAGAAAATTGCTTACAGATTTATTAATGAATAGCGATCTGAGGGATGGGTC
Source organism: Suricata suricatta (assembly GCF_006229205.1). NCBI lineage: Eukaryota > Metazoa > Chordata > Mammalia > Carnivora > Herpestidae > Suricata > Suricata suricatta. Next base: position 86,977,853 of record NC_043709.1, read on the forward strand.
ATTTAGTCCTGGAATTACAATTTGGAGACCTATCTGGGTCTTCCCTCCCAGTGGGCCAGTGGTTAACTAATGCAGTTGTATGAAATACTTACAATCCAATCTAATACATATGGCTTCCAGTTTACAGTATATTGAGAAAAATGTCCCAACTTATTTTAAATTGGGAAAACCTTCAAGTTCAAGGAAATTACCTCTATCATCAATTTCTCAAAAATAATTCATGCAATGCTGAAACTTGAAAGTGTTATTCATCCTTAGTCATGTTATAAAGGATAATGATTGACATGAGAAAGTATCCTATATTATAAATTACTATTCTTAATATATGTGTCTAAATTAAATACAAACTTGAGGAAATTAGGTTAGTTTCCAAATCTCTTAGGTAGTAAATTACAACTATTGAAGTTGATCAAGTACAGTTGGCCAGATAGTTGTATGCATATAGATAGCCTGAAAGTCATATATAGGTTATGTTATGCAATATTTTATTAAAATTTCTGAATGGAAATTCTATAGAACATAATAAAGGTCAAAGTGTTATATTTAATGCATAGTTTTAAAACTATTTCATAATTCCATATTTTAACAACAAAGAAAATTATTCAAAATCTACAATCAGAGAAAAGCTTCCCCAGACTAAAATCTATTGGGAAAATTCACACATGAAGCATCATTTTTTTCTCACAATTGTTTGCTCCATGGATATTTTAAATATCCAATTCTAACTAGTACTCTCCTAATAACATACATGTAAAATGACTTACATGGTTACAAATATTATATGTATAAAGAGACAAAATGAGCTAAAGAAGCATAAGTTATAGATGTCTGTGTCATCACTTAATTAGTGAAAATACCAAAAGTCTAAGATCCAAATTAGCAATTAATAATTGTATTAGAATGGCACTATATGAATGTAATTAAATGTTAAATGTAATTTTTGTATCATTTCCCCTCAAAAATATATTTGACCTCTAAAAAATGATAAATACAACTATTTATAAGGATGAACAAATTTAAAGAAAATAATATAAAAAATCCTTCTGCACACATAAATGTAAATTACATATATGATGAGTGTATACATATATTTAAGGTCAGCAACGCTAAACTAAAATTGTGCCATCCTAAGGGTACTGGGTGGCTCAGTTGGTTAAGTGTCCGACTTTTGATTTTGGCTCAGGTCATGATCTGGTGGTTCCTGTGTTCAAGCCCCACATTGGGCTCTGCACTGACAGTGTGGGGCCTGTTTGAGATTCTCTCTCCCTCCCTCTCTCTGTGCTTCTCCTCCACACACTTTCCTTCTCTCTCTCTGTCTCAAAATAAACTTTAAAAACTTGAGCCATTCCTATCTGAATGTTTAAGAGTGATTAGAACCTAAAGCAAAATAAGTGTCCTTCTACATTTAAAGAAAAAACAAAACAATAGGTCACTGTAGTTGCTATGATTGGGTTTCAAACTCTGCTCTAAGCTTCCTGGCAGCTGAAAGGAGAGAAAAATGTAATAGTCTGTTATTTGATCTCAGCAGTGAAATTATGACAGTAGTCTCTTCAAAGACACATTGTAAAAATATCCTGAGAAAATGTAGGTGAAGTGCTTGGCAAGGCCTGATGCACAGGAGACGTGTAAGGATGTTTCCCGGTATCATCACCTAGAAAGAAAAGACAAGTCATGTTTTCATGAAAGACCTAGCTAATGGCACTACCAAATCGTAAAGGAATTTTGCTATATGGATCATTATATCAGGGACTTCAATGAGAGCCACTTCATTAAACTTGACCACGTGCACCACTAGAGTCTGAATCACGATAGTTTCTTTTTCCCAGGCACAGTGCCTTGTACGTAATGAATAGTCATGTTTGATTGATCTCGCTACAACATAATGCGCTCCAATAAATATTTATGGCTATCACAGCCTTTCAGTTTTACTCTACAGTGTAAATTACCTGAGCTTTGGCCAAGGCGCTCCTCTTCAACTCTTCCAACTACCTTGCAGGAAAAAGAAACTGAAATTCCCAGTCAGTGCACCTGCCATAAGAAAGCACATCTCATCTACAGCCAAGAGACAGAATAGAGTAGAATATGCATCATATGTGGTATATCTATACAATGGAGTACTACATGACAATGGGAAAAAACGAAATCTGGCCATTTGTAGCAAAATGAATGGACCTAGAGTGAGTCATGCTAAGCAAAATAAGTCAGGAGGAGAAGGAGAGATACCATATGTTTGCACTCATAGGTCTAACAGGAGAAACCTAACAGGAAACCATGGGAAGGGAAAAGGCAGGGGAAGAGTCAGGGAGAGGGAGTGAGGCAAACCATGAGACAACTTTGAATGCTGAGAACAAACTGAGGGCTGAAGAAGGAGGGAGGAAGTTGAAGGGGGTGATGGCCATGGAGAGGGGCACTTGTGGCGAAGAGCACTGGGTGTTATATGGAAACCAACTTGGTAATAAACTATTAATAAAAAATAATAAAATTAAATTTAAAAAAGAATTTGCATATTTCCCTTATTACATGTCAAGGTGAAATTATACTTTCCTAAAAAATATGAGAATTTGCCACAGTGAGGCACCACCTCACACCAGTCAGAATGTTTAAATTAACAACCCAGGCAATAACAGATGTTGGCAAGGATGTGAATAAAGAGGCACACTTTTGCACTGCTGTTGGGAATGCAAACTGATGCAGCCACTCTGGAAAACAGTATGGAGGTTCCTCATAAAATTAGAAATAAAACCACCCTACAACCCAGTAATTGCACTACTAGGCATTTATCCAAAGGATACAAGTGTGCCATTTCAAAGGGCTACATACACCCCAATGTTTATAGTAGCACTTTGAACAATAGTGGAAAGAGCCCAGATGTCCATTGATGGATGAACAGATAAAGAAGGTGTGGTGCATATATATATACAATGGAATATTACTTGGCAATCAAAAATAATGAAATTTTGCCATTTGCAACAACATGGATGGAACTAGAGTGTATTATGCTAAGCGAATTTAGTCAGAGAAAGGCAAATATATGATTTCACTCATATGTGGAATTTAAGATACAAAACAGGTAAACATAAGGGAAGGGAAGCAAAAACAATATAAAACCATGGAGGGAGACAAACCACAAGAGACTTAATTACAGAGAACAAACTGAGAGTTGCTGGAGGGATTGTGGGTGGGGGGTGGGCTAAATGGGCCAGGGGCAGTAAGGAGGACACTTGGGGTGAGCGCCGGGTGTTATATGTAGGGGATGAGGCACTGCATTCTATTCCTGAAGTCATTATTGCACTACATGCTAACTGAGATGTAAATTTAAAAATTATAATAATAACTTAAAATAATAATAAAATGAAATGTAAAGCCAAAAAATATGAAAATTTGAGTGAATTTCAACTTTCTGATTTTCTCCCAAACCTCCCATTCTCTTTATAATCAATTTCAAACGTACTATCTCTGCTTCTTCCTTACACTCCTACCCCATCAGCTGTCCAGTAAAACTACTCTTGCATCACAAGGTCTCAAAGGACTCCTCATTACCAAGCCTTATGGACATTTCAACTTGCATGAATTTTTTGTCCACCATAAAATATATGTATTTTGAAACACACCGTCCTTTTAGAAATTCTCTTCTCATGACTTATATTACATCACATTTTCATAATTTCATAGTTCTGTTCTATTCCGAATCATTTTCTTTCCTCCGTCCATCTAATTCTTAAATGTTAATGCTCCCAGAAATACCATCATTGGGTCACTTTTACAGATTTTTCTAGGCAAATCCATTGCTATATGTCTTTCCACTTCCCCATCCTTCCTACAAAGCCCCCCTGGGCTCCTAATCTATCCCAACACGACAGCAACTATGAAATACTTGATCTTCAAGGTGCATACACTACAATGCAACCATGGAGAAGGATGAAGTTACAGCGAAGTTCCCAAAAAGAAATCTAAAAGATAATTAACTAATTAATTCTAATGTAGAAAGAAAAAAAAAGGGGGGCGGGGGGATGAAGCTCCCAAAGGACAAAGTCAGGAGTCACAGAGAATATGCACTAGGGAATTCCCTTCAGACAGTAAAGCCAAGAGCTACCAGAGAGATGAATGAAGGAGCTTCTCTAATACCAGAGAAGAAAGATTTCCTAATTCCTGTCCAGCAGAGTTTGATAAGTGCTATGGATAGTGAGGTCTATGCCTTTCTCATTTCCCTCTTTTCCAAATGAGAAACTTTATAAAAGTTAGTCTACTCATTCTCTACCATTGGATTATGAGGGCTTACAAAGCAGTGTCTTACAACCACAGGAAACTACATCTGACCCAGGCATATCTAGAGATCAGGGACTTTGAGTTGGATAAGTAACTGAATGGAATTAGAGAGTTATCTTCCCTAGGGAGGAACTGATGGTGTTCGATGAATGATCAGCAGTATGTTCACAGATATTTGGGAGTCCAAAACGTTGTCTCCCAACAATCATTTTCCTCTTTTTTAATGGTGATAGAGTCTCCAGTTTGGGGGTTGGCTCATCACTTCCCAGAATAGAGACTGCAGCTTCCATTTTCCTTTTGAGCTAGGTATAGTCACAAGACTAAATTCTGATGAATGGGATGATAAGCATTGGTGTTTGGGTAGCAGCTTCTGGAAATCTTTTTGATGACGTGACCATGTGTGCCCTTTGCTCTCTTCTTTCTCCCTTCCTCCAACCTACTGCCTGGAACTCAGATGTCATCATCCATGACAAGGCAATAAGACACACAGAACTTTTGTCCCTCATGTTATAGAGCACCATATCAGTCCAACTAATTATTAGTCCAACTCAAATTTTATGTGTGCTAAAATAAACTTCAGTATCACTTAAGCCACTGTTAATTGGGATTTTCTGTGACTTAGAGTAAAACCTAGCCCTAATTGAAACAGGCATATGAAATGGAAAAAGGTTTCTTGCTTGAGAAACTGCAAGAATGAATGATGACATTATTCACTAAGATAGGAAAGTACAGGTTTAAGTAAAGGATTCCGTTTTGGATGTATAGAGTATAGGGTGCTCCTAAAAATCCAAACAGAGACACTCTCAGAATGGTAGTCTAGGCAAGAACAAAAAAAAATGTGGAAATCTATAACATGAAAATGATATATAAAACTTCAAGAATGGACAAGTTCACTCAAGGAATATATATATATGTGTGTGTGTACACACACACACACACACACACACACACACACATACAAACTAGACAGGCCACCATGGTATGAATCCACAAATATTATTTTAGGCCTACAAATGTCTGTCATTTCCCATGTTCTGGCTTTCATTCTCCTGTTTACTCTATATACACAGTATTTGTGCTGAGCCAATCTCATATCAGATGCAGCCTTGCCCCTCAGGAATATCCAGTGGAAAACACTGTTCTAATAAAGTCAATGGAAAGTTCACAGTCTTGCCCAAATCTTATCTACCCTATTTATAGCCCAAGAAACACAACTAGAACATTTAGGGTAAAATGGGCTTTTTTGAATAACCCCACCATTCACAATCATAACTAAAAAACACCCCACAAAATCTCAGGATAGAAAGTGCCCTCAGACCCTTCTAAACTAACATACTACCATAAATAAAGATTATATATCATAAATATAATTTATTTGATAAGAATCCTAAGTGAACAAATTTAAAAGCTATTTGAAAGAATAAGAAAATAAAACTTCTTTCAAGAAATAACTTAGTAAATGTAAAAATGTTGTTTTAAGTATTTCTCATGTTGTATCAAGGTCTTTTCCATCTCTAATATTCACAAAACAAACTCACGGATGATATTCTGACATCAGCAAGGAAGGTCAGTTTAAATATTGGGAACCCTCTTTTAACTTCAAAGTCATTCAAATATTGCTAGAATTTACCAAAGTAGTTTATGAAATCTCCCTCAGAAGTTTTTAAACATCAGTTAGACACTCATTTGAAAGAATTAGTTTAAGATAACTTGAATATACTTCTTTTGCAGCAGGGAGTTGAACCACAAGATTGTTTTACTATGACACTATTTCCTGGCTGGAAATTGAAGGTGGGAAAAGAAAACAGCAGTGAGTTTGACGTTTGGGGTTTTATTATTTAAATCATTTCCTCATATTTAATAAGCTGAAAATTTCACCATTTATGGCATTTAAACATATTCAAGACTTGAGGACATTTTTCATGCCTTTGCCAAATGGTACTTATTTAATTCCTGACTAATCTATACTTACGATTCCTCTGAAGAAGGGATAATGTCTTGGTCTGGCTCTAGTTTTATAACTTCCAGTCAAGACAGGAGAACCACAAGACTAAGCTACCACAGTGAACTGACCTCTATTGTTCAAGGACATCTTGGCTTGCCTGGACACTCTTTGATACTTGAAACTAGCATTTGAAGTCATACAGAGAAGTCATCTCTATGGTTTGGAAGCAGTTAACTTTTCCAACCAATAGATCTATACAGTCAACTCCTAATTTATGGGTTAACGAGGTGGAGAAAAGCAATGACTGAATTCTAAATCACAGAAAACAAAACTGAAATTCAGCATGGTTAATCCACACCAAAGTCACAATTTCAACATTCTAAGTCAATAACAAAAAAAGCATGTATAAAACAGTAAGGGGAACTTGACCCTAAGACTTACTCCCAATGCAACCTTGGAAATCTGGTCTATCATGTACAGAGTTCACAGGAGAGTGATGGGCTGCAGTCCATGCTCTTAATAGTTTTTTTTTTTCTCTTTAAGATGAATCTGGATACAGAATTCTATCTTAAAGGGTATAAAAAACAAGGTCACTTTTTAAAAATATATATAATTTATTGTCAAGTTGGTTAACATACAGTGTATACAGTGTGCTCTTGGTTTTGGAGGTAGATTCCTGTGATTCATCACTTACATACAATACCCAGTGCTCATCCCAACAAGTGCCCTCCTCAGAACCCATCACTCATATCCCCCAATTCTCTGCCCACCCCCCGACCAACCCTCAGTTTGTTCTTTGTATTTAAGAGTCTCTTATGGTTTGCCTCCCTCCCTCTCTACAACAAGGTCACTTTAAACTCCCTATGACCCAGTAAGATCATAATTAGCAACAAGTAACTGAGCAAATTACTAAATGGCTAGAATAAAACATTGTGGATGACCACTATCAAATAACACCAATTTTAAGACTCATTAGGTGCTTGGTACGTGAAGTATTCATGTCAGAGTTCCTCTTCTAGGAGCAGAGTCCCGCCTTCTCTGCACCTGTCTGCAAGTCTGGGCCAAGACTACAGGAAGTGAAAGGAACAAAGCTCCTGTGAGTGGGGCTTTCTAATCTGCTGCTGCCGTGTCTACAGGCTACTGATTAAACTATAGGGCATTAAGGCCAAAGTACCTTCATCCTCAGTGCTTTTCATCTGGAGAATGTTGCAAAGGCAAAAGAAAGTTCTTTTGAAGGTGGAAAGAGACATATTAGACACAGTCTTCCTTCATGAAGAAATTATATGGGGAATGGGTGCACATGACTGACTTTCCTTAGACATGGCAAGCAGTGGATACATTGACCTTGGTTTATACAGTCTTACACTCAATTCCCCAGTTCTTCTGTTTCTTGTCCTTGTGCCCTGGAGCAAGTCGTTTATTTTCCCTAAGGTTCCATTTTCTCATAAAAAGAAGAAAAAGAAAAAAAGAGAAAGAAAAGAAAGAGGAAGGGGAGGAGAGAAAGGGAAGAGAAGAAAACTGGAGGACACCTGGGTGGCTCGGTCAGTTAAGCGTCTAACTCTAGATATCCACTCAGGTCATGATCTCACAATTACTGAGGTTGAGCCTCACATCATGCTCCGCACTGACTGCACAGAGTCTGCTTGGAATTCTCCTTCCCTGCCCTTCCCCTGCTTGCTTGCTCTCTCTCTCAAAAGAAATAAATAAAACTTTTTTTTTAAATAAAAATGTTTTCTGGAAAGGATAAAAATTATTGAATACAAGGAGTTACTATGTTTATTATTTGATTATCAATTCGATGTTCTCTTTATTCTGTTCCAAACTCCATACACACACACACACACACACCTAGAAGCTGTCACTTTCTAATACAGAATAAAGATACAATATGTAAAGGGTACAATCCATGAGCCACATACATATAATATGTGTCAAGTACTAGACCCAACACATAATATATCATTTTTGCACATACATATATCATATACTTAACCTATAAAGCTTTATAACTTCCAGTCAAGGAAGGAGAACCTCAAGACTGAGCTACCCCAGTGGACTAACCTCTATTGTTCAAGGACATCTTGAACTTAAATTCAAATGGTAAACAATTTTTATAAAAACTAGGTACCTAGTGATGATGCCAAACACTTTACATCTTACTGATGCCTTAAATATTTTCCCTTGAGAGGCAGTCTTAATTTTTTTTTCCTGTCCTCCTGTCCTATTCTGTAGAGTAATGCTCTCTTTCTCTGGAATTACCAGAAGAATGCCTTAACTAATAACTATTCTTTACTAATAAAATTCAGAAAAAGCAAATTGACATAGATTGTGCACCTATTATGGGCTAAGAACCTTACATGTAATGCCACTGAAACAAATGAGGAGCCCATGCTTGCTGAGAAACTGCCATGCCCAGGCACCATAATGGGCAACTTCAACATGTCATTTCATTCTGACAGCAATAATTTTTTTAAATGCCTATTTTTCAGATGAGAAAAGTAAGACACCCAAATTCACAAAGCAGGCCACAAATTCAGGATTCCAGGTCAACTTTCTCATTCCAAATATATTTAAATAATAACCAGTTGATTTTGTACAGAGGAAATAAGGCTCACAAAATTATTCCTAAAATAGACAGTTATCTATAGAATCACCACATCAATATGAATCTCAAAATCAAAATACTTCCAGTAAAATAAAAATAAGCCAGCAATTTAAAACAAAGTTATCACATTTGACTCCACCTTTTAAAAAATTTCCTTTAGTTATTTCTTCCTTAGATTTGGGTTTGTGAAGCATTTCTTAGGTTTTTGTTAGAGACGGATTATTTGGAGAGGCTGTTATTTGGAGAGCCAGAAAATGATGAAATTTTATAAGTAAAACTTTATGAATTAAAGAATTTTCAAAAACCTGAAGCCTGCAATAATTCTATTGGCATTAAATCAATCAAAAATTATTTCTTGCATAACGACTAGGTTGTCAACAAAATCTCCTCTCCAGAGTCGACTGGATTGTTCTTTTATCATTTTATCACACCCTTTAGGTTTCCTGTGTAACTGATCACTATCTTTCTGCTATATGATGTCATAAACGAAACAACCTAAAGGTAGGGACCACATATTTGTCCCCATTGCCTGCTCTACATCCAGGCTTTTTCACAGGGTCACGGGGACACACACACGCTCATGCATGCACACACAGCCCTTTCTAAATAATCTACTCAATGAATGAATGAAGTCACAGGTTTAGCAGTTGGCCAGTCATACAATCAATGGTAGAGCACTTCTGTTAAGAGTTTCCCAGAGTGATACCCACTCTAAGCAAATTTTAAGAATAAACAAATAAAAAGCAACACCTGGCTTCGATATTTTTTAAGTAACATTGTTGCAGATGTTTTGCCTTATCAGGATGTTTCCTGTGGCTTTTCTGCACACAGAACGATGAAAGCCAAACTCTCCAAACTGATCTCAACCAAAATGGACAGCACCGCCCGCCATCACAGCTGCATCGAGCCACTTCTGCTGATTCCCAGAATCCTATTCATTCTCAAAGGCAGCAGCTTCCTTGACATTTTCAGGATATTTTCCAAATTCATTTCTGAACGAGCAGCTCTGTACCTGTCTGGCTGTATCTTCTGTCCATTAGTAACTGTTAGTATTCCAAATGTAGCTCACCGGCACACTGGTAAAAACAAAAAAGTAACTGTCTTGAGGCCAAGAATGAGAAAACTTTATATTAGAAACAATTAAGAATAAATCTTTGTCAGGTTTAAATTCTCACAGAAAACTCAAGAAAAATAAGTGTAATAAATGTTCCCCATTGGTGATCAGCACTATTTTAATTACAAAAAATTAGCTTTGTAAAAGCAAATTATATGATCAGGTTGGAGTAAGTCTAGAATCATTGCAAATGGGCTGGACTGTATATATGGAAATCAACATTTTATTCCCAAAATGCTCATTTTCTATCATCACCTTTATTTCTCTTTACATGACAGTGTCTTCTCTCAAATTCCTCTCTCACAAATGGAGAATGCCATCTCTGCAACATTCTTTGCAGACAAAGCTTTTCTCTTCTAAAATGATCATATCCTCCATCCAGAACCCCCTTCTACAAACGAATCTCTATAATAATAATTCATTCAGGATTTTTCACCAAATGAGATTTACTGTGTCTGTTTAAAATGGCAACACACATTACTTTTGCTTGTATGGACAGACTAATGATCTGTGAAGCATATTTTTATATGAACACAGGATACAGAAATGAACTGCCGTTTTGTAAAACCATTGACCACTGGATCTAAAAATTTTCTCAATGTATTTTGGTAAGACATGCTCAGTCTGTGGTGTCCTTTCTTGTGAATTTTCTCCTGCCATATTGGGGCTTCTTTTCTCATTGTGCAATGAAGTCTTTTGTCTCTACTGCTTAATGGAAAATCATTTTATGAAAATGAAACTTTCCCTCTGGATGTCAAAGACTTGTCAAGATACAATCTCTAAGTCCAAGTTTCTTTATCAGTGAAGTAAAATAATATATGATCATTATACTTTCTCTCCGTTAATAATTCATAGTGCTATAATTAATAATTTAATAATAGTAAAGACTTTTATTTTTATTTGCTTTTCTTTTACATTTTTGCAATGGAACACATCATATATGTAAAAGACTATGTTAATTGCTTATTTACACTCCAGAGAGAAATCATAAAATGATCACCTTTAAAATATCTGCCACCTTAAGAAACAGATCCTTACTGGTAACTACAGGCTACCTGAGACCCCTCTCCCAGTTACATCCCTCTCCTCTCTCCTCTCCCCCAGACCCCAGGTCACTACTACTCTGAATTATGTTAATTACTTCCCTGTTTTCCACTTAGTTTTTCACAGATTTGTGAATCCATTAAAAACAGTTTTGTCTCTATTGGAACCATATATGAGTGGAACCATACCATATGTGTTCTTATGTGATTTGTTTCTTTTATTCCATGTGATGGTTTTGGAAATATGAGCATAAAAATACAGATAACTGAGTTCATTCATTTTGACTGCTGTATAGCACTCCAGTGTATGAACATATCACAACTTATTTATCTAAATGTTTAATACTTGCCAAATTCACAAGAGTGGATAATACCTCAGTAATTAGGATTCCCATGGTTATTAATGAGTTTGAGTACCTTTTCAGAAGTTTTTGAACCATTAGCATTTTCTCTTCTCTAAAACACTTGGCAGTGTCTTTGCCTGCTCTTTTTTCATCTTTTTTTGATTCATTTCTCTACTACTGCTGTTTCTTGCTGTATTCATTCACTTTATGTCTTTTTCCAATGAGTATGAATTCTTAATTTTAATGTGGCTGGATTTATAAATCTTTCCTTGTATGGTTTCTCCATTTTGCATGTTGAGAAATTCCTCCAACCATGAGATTATAATGCTTTTAAAATTCTATGTCTTCTAAAATTATTTTGGTTTTGCCTTTCAGGTTTATTTCTTCTGGCCTCTAGGTATTGTTCATGTATAAGATGATGTAGTGATCCAATGTTATTTTTTTCTGTCATTAAACATTAGCAACCCACATTTGCAGAAAGGTCCATCCTTTCCCCACTGATCTACAATACCACTACATCCTGTATCATTGGTGCCTTCAGTTTCTGAGGTCTCTATCCTGTTCCTGCGTCAATACCACCTGGTCACAATCCCTATTGCTTCATAATTATGAAAATTTCAGTTTCTCCTCATTAAGAATCTCTTGAAATCTCATAGAGTAAATCCATACCTCGCCTTTTTTTCTTCATTCGTATTCTACTATTAGCCCTTTGTTCTGACCCTTGAATTATAGAATCATTTCCAAGACTCTTTGGGACTTTTATTTAACTTGTATTAAATTTATAGATAACTATATATGAACTTAGTATCTTTACAGTATTGAATCTTGCTACCTCTGAAACATGGTAAATCTCCTCATATGTTTGAATAATTTTAATATCGTTAAAGACAGTTAATGTTTTTTCCTATAGAATTTGCACATTTTGCTAGACTTATTTCTAAATTTATTACACAACTGATGTTATTTAGAAACGCAATTGGCTTTTAAAATAAACTTTCTACTGAAGCAGTACATACCAAAAAGAACACAAATCATAACTTATAACCCAGTGAATTCTCACAAAGTGACCTCGCCCATGTGACTACCACCCACATAACAATAACATAATACCAGCACCCAAAAACCACCAGCACCAAAACCACTATCAACTTCTTCCCTCGGGATAAACGCTTTCTACCATCAACTTCTACTTCCGTTCCCCTTGCCTCATCATGTTATATAAGTGAAACTATACATAATATATTATTATTGGCTTTCTATAACATCAGATTTGTAAGATTCATCTATGTTATTGCATATAATTGTAGTTTATTCTTTTTCATTTCTTTATAGTACTACACTGTGTGAATGTATGAATAGAAAAGCTTATCCTTTATTGCAATAATGGATAAATAATATCCAGTTGTTGGTTATAACAATACTGCTATGAGCATTCTTGTACATATCTTTTTGTAAAATACATATACATACACATATACCTTTTTATATTTACCAACTGGTTGAATACCCTATTTTTTTAAAGTGCTTTTTCAACCAATTGCCCTTTTTTATGTTCAGTTATCTGTCTTTATCTTACTGATTTGTAGTAATATTTAGAGCTCTGGCTACATGCCTTCTGTCAGTTCGATGTACTGCTAATATTTTTTCCCACTCTGTGGTATGCCCTTTGGTATGTGTTATGATGAACAGACGACCTTAATTTTAATGTTGAATAACTTATTAAAACTTTCTTCTATAACAAGCACTTGGGGGGGGGGCGCTGGGGGGCTCCGTTAGTTGAGCATCCGACTCTTGATTTCAGCTCAGGTCATAATCCCAGGGTTGTGGGATCTAGCCTCACATCAGGTTCCATGCTGAGCATGGAGTCTGCTTAAGATATTCTCTCTCTCTCTCTCTCTCTCTCTCTCTCTCTCTCTCTCTCTCCTTTCTCTCTCTCCTCCACCCCTCCCCTCCCTTCTCCCTCGACCCCACTCATACTCTTTCTAAAATAAAATATGTATATAACAACCACTTTTCATGTCCCCTTTTCAAAAATCACTCCCTACCCCAAAGTTATGAAGATACTCTCCAATGTTATCTTCTAGAACTTCAGTGTTTCTTTCATCATTTATGCTTAGAAATATATTTCACCTATAATTGATTTTTGGTGTTTCATGTTAGGTAGGGCTTAAGTTTTGTTTTTCCCATATGGTTCTCTAATTCAGAACTATTTATTAAAAGACTGTCATATCCCCACTACTCTACAGTATCACATTTGCCATAAATTATAGGTGGGTTCATTGGTAGAATTTGTGTTTTGTTCTATTGATCATCTTGCACAGACTTGCATAAGTAATGCATCATATTAATTAATTTGGTATTAAAATAAATATTTGTATCCAGCAGTGTCTTCCAACTTTGTTGCCTGCAAGACTGTCTCATATTTCTGTATAAATTTTTAAAAACGTGTCAATTTGTACACACAAACATACATACAACTTTGTGGGAATTCCAGTTAAGACTGCACCGACCATAAGGATTCATCAGGGTAGACGTAACACGATGACAATGGTTTTCCAAACCAAGAATGCATTCTAGCCCTTCTACTTAGATATTTTTAAATTTTTCCCCAGAAATGTTTTTTTTTTAATGTTTATTTATTTTTGATAGAGAGACACAGCATGTGAGCAGGGGAGGGGTAGAGAGACACACACAGAATCGGAAGCAGGCTCCAGGCTCTGAGCTATGAGCACAGAGCCTGACACGGGGCTCGAATCCATAAACTGTGAGATCAGGACCTGATCCAAGTCAGCCACCTAACCAATTGAGCCACCCAGCCACCCCTCTAGAAATGTTTTATAGTTTTCTCTGAAAACATCAACATTTCCTCCATTAGATTTATTCCTAGCTATTTATTTTTTTTGTTTTCATAAATGGCACTGTTTTTAAATTTCATTTTCAAATTGTGATATTTAGAAACTGACTTTTTTATAAACTTTGTTTAAATGGCTTTGTTCATTTCAGTTATTAATTCTAATGATTATCTGTAGATTTTTAAAATTTTTCTATGTATACTGTTGTCATCTCTGAAAATGGCAATACATTCCTTTCTTTATAATCCTTATGCTTTTTATTTCTTTCTCTTGCCTTGTGTGTTATAATTACTTCCCATTTCAAGAAGTAAAATGGAAAAATAAAAAATATGAAAAAAGTAGGTTTCTGTTATCAAGTTCTGCAAATAGACTTTGAATACTTTAAAAGACCCCGTTATCCATCCTTTCCTCCACTCATAATTAAAGACATCCAACCATATTTCTCTGCTAATATTTTAGCTATTCCTCGAGGTTCCCAATCTGGACCACATGGCCATGTCTTCAACAGCTCCTTTCCTGCTATTTAGACTTCCCCACCTCTTTGGCTCTCTCCTACATCAATGTGCAAGGCTACTATTCCCAAAGCTAACCCTTATCACTCACCTGTGAGATACACAGCATTGTGCTCACATTTAATCTTCACAACAGACCAATGAAGCTAATACTGTTAGTTTTGGTATCTCTGTGGTCTTCTTTTTTTTTCAATTTTTTTAATGTTTTATTTTATTTTTGATACAGAGAGAGATAGAGCGTGAGAGGAGGAGGGGCAGAGAGAGAAGGAGATACAGAACTGGAAGCAGGCTCCAGGCTCTGAGCTAGCTGTCAGCACAGAGCCTGACGTGGGGCTCGAACTCACGAACGTGAGATCTGACCTGAGCCGAAGGCAGAGTTTTAACCGACTGAGCCACCCAGGCGCCCTGGTCTTCTGATACATAATACAAGAGCAAGTTTTTTTCTATAGTAAGTAAAGTAAGAAAAGCTTTTTAAAATAAATGTTTGTTGAGGAGCCAAGATGGCGGAGAGGAAGGGCGCTCTGTAAACTTCGTCGGCCCCATCAATTGAACTGAGAAGGACATTACCCTCATCTGCAAGAGAGGAAGGAGAAAATACGGACTCCAGAAGGAAGAGAACCTGAAGGATACCTGAGTGAGTGAGCGCAAACTGGGGAGATTAGAAAACGGGCTAGCCCGAGAGGGGCAGGGGAGGTGCCCCAGCCCAATGCGGGGCAAGTGCGCAGAGCCCGAGAGACAAAGGGAAGAGACAGAGAGACACATAGTACTGTCTCTGGGGAAGAGGTAAAGAACGCTTAACCACGCTTGGAGAGAGAAGCTCACTCCATAGATAACTGCTGGGTAGCCAAAATCCTGAACCCAGGTGGCGCAAGGGAAGGAACAGCTTCCAGCCCTGCGCCATGTTGGCAAGGAGTCGGCGACCACTGCAGCGGTGGTGTCAAGGGTGCTCACTTCGACCTCGGTTTTGGGAGTGGGAAAACGCACCTCATCTCCACGGCGCATCTCGCCCCCAGCATTGGCCGCGTGAAACCTGAATCCCGGGGGCCAAGAGGGAATAAATAGCCCCCACCTCTGCATGATACCAGCAGAGAGTTGGCGGCGGTGGAGACCTGAGTGGGCGCGCAGGCTGCAGGAGCTCCCGGCTCATTTCCAGCAGCTCCCGGGCTGCCTCCTGCAACAGCTGCACACTCATTCCTCCCCCAACGCTAACACGATCCCCGCTGGGGGTTGGGTCTGAGACGGTGCACACGCACTTCACCCCCTGCTGCGCATCTCACCTCAGGCAGGGGCAGCCGATATCCCAGCCTGAGCCAAGACAAACCGATTCCTCCCCCTAAGAAGCCAGCCACCAAAGCAAAAACACCATCTGTGGTAGCATAAAAAGTGCATGGACTGGAACTTTGAACTGGGGCGGGCCTGGAAAATACAACTCGGCTTAATCGTGGCACAAGGAGATCGGACTCATTAGAGTGGCCTACAGTTCATAGTTCAGCTGAGCTTGGTGTGCTGCCTATCTAATCTCTGCAGACACCAAGGCGGAGCCTCTGAGAGCAGCCTCCTAGACCTACCACATCAAACCACGCCTATCCATAAGGGGGAGCTGCTGGGGTGTTTTTTTGTTTTTGCTTTTTTATAATTTTTTTCTTTATTTCTTCATTTTTTTCTTTTCACCTTTTTCTGTACGTATTTTTTATTATTACTACTTTTTTTTACTTAAATTTTTTAAAATTTTTACTCCTTATTTTCCTTTCTCCTTTCTCCCTTTTTTTTTTTTAACCTTTTTGTAATCCAGATATATTCTCCTATATCTCATCCTTACCTCTCCCCTCAACTGGTCATACACTTTTAGACTGTCCACTGTCCTTTATTGTCTCTGCCCACCTTTATTATTTTTTTTTCTTTTCTTCTTCTCTTTTCGTCTCTTTCCTCCCCATTCTCTTTATTTTCTTTCTTCCTTTGAATGTGTTTGTTTGATTTGTCAGTGCGTCTGTGTTTTACTATTCCCTCTGTATTTGTCTGTCTGTTTTCCTTCTTAGGGCTACACCAAGAAACAAGCCAAAGCGTGCATGACAGCGAGTCCCAAATATTGCTGAGTAGGGAAATAAAATATTCAAAGGCACAACAAGAGAACCTGAGAGACACCATTAAATGAATATTTCCTGAGACAACAGGCCCTGGACAGTCAATAAACCTCCTTTAACAGAGAAATATTAACAGGTGCACAGTGCTCAACGAGCTTTCTAAAGGTGACAAGAAA
The DNA here is from genome assembly GCF_006229205.1 of Suricata suricatta. Taxonomy (NCBI): domain Eukaryota; kingdom Metazoa; phylum Chordata; class Mammalia; order Carnivora; family Herpestidae; genus Suricata; species Suricata suricatta. Next base: position 86,994,791 of record NC_043709.1, read on the forward strand.
CAGAAAAATAGCAAAAATAACAATACGAAGGAACTCTCCCCTGAAGAACCTCCAGGAGGAAGTCACAGCCACAGAACTGCTCAAGGCAGATCTAGACAACATACCGGATCAAGAATTTAAAAAACTTGTCATAAACTTAATTGCTGTGGTTGAGAAAAGCATCACAGAATCAACAGAGACAATGACTAGGCACTATGATGAGTTTAAAAAGGCTATAGATGAGGTGAATAACAAACTGGAGGCAGCCACCTCAAGGATTGACGAGGCAGAGAGAATAGGTGAATTAGAAGATATAGTTAGAGCAAAAGAGGAAGCTGAAAAAAAGAGAGAGAAATTAATCCAGTAGCAGGAAAGGAGAATTCGAGATCTGAGTGATACAATAAATGGAACAAAATCCATATTATAGGAATTCCTGAAGAGGAAGACAGAGAGAAAGGCCTGAAGGGATACTTGACCAAATTATAACTGAGAATTTCCCAAATCTGGGAAAAGAAATAGACATTCAAATTCAAGAGGCACAAAGAACCCCCTTAAGACGTAATTTGAATCGGCCTTCAGCACGACATATCATAGTGAAACTGGCAAAATATAAAGATAAAGAGCGAATTCTGAAAGCAGCTAGGGAGAAAAGGGCTCTCACATACAAAGGGAAACCTATCAGAGTGGTTACAGACCTATCTAATGAAACCTGGCAGGCCAGGAAGGAATTGCAGGAAATCTTCAATGTGATGAAGAGAAAAAACATGCAGCCAAGCATCCTTTATCCAGCAAGCCTGTCATTCAAAATAGAAGGAGAGATAAAAGTGTTCCCAAAACAACAAAAATTGAGAGAATACATCACCACCAAACCAGCCCTACAGGAAATCCTAAGAGGGACTCTGTAAGGGAAATGTTGCAAAGAACACAAAGTGCCAGAGATACTACTATAAACATAAATTCTAGGGAGAACACAATGACTCTAAACCCACATTTCTCAATAATGACACTGAATGTAAATGGACAGAATGCTCCAACCAAACGACACAGGGTAGCAGAATGGATAAAAAAACAAAACCCATCTATTTCTTGTCTACGAGAGACTCATTTTCGACTGGAATACACCTTCAGGTTGAAAGTAAAGGAATGGAGAAATATCTATCATGCAACTGGAAGCCAAAAGAAAGCTGGAGTAGCCATACTTATATCAGACAAACTGGACTTTAAAGTATAGGCAGTAACAAGAGATAAAGAAGGACATTATATAATAATTACAGGATCTCTCCATCAGGAAGAGCTAACAATTATAAATATCTATGTGCCAAATTTGGGAGCACCCTAAACATAAAACAATCACAGAAAGAAACAATCTTATTGACAAAAAGGTGCTAATGGCAGGGGACTTTAATGCTCCACTGACAGCAATGGATAGATCAACCAGACAGAAAATCACTAAGGAAACAATGGACCTGAACGACACATTGGAACAGATGGAACTGATAGATATATTTAGAACTCTGCATCCTAAAGATAG
>NC_043709.1:86996400-87000539 GCF_006229205.1 Suricata suricatta
TTTAATACATTCCGTCAAGGACAGAAATTACATGCTGGTTTTTTTTTTCCCCATAAGAAGTGTGTGTCTTGGGTTTTTCCCTTATTATTTTCTTTACTTTTTTTTTCCTCTTCTTTTCTTGGTGGTGGGGGTGGTTATGTTTAAATGAAGTTGCTTTTACAACACCAAAGACTTAATCATCCATTTCCTACATAAAAGGTAGCTACTTTTTTGCATGGACCTCAAGTATATTGTAGTATAGAGGTGGAATTTAAGGAAAGGTATTAAGCAGGCTGTGTTTTAGCTTAGGAGCAAGTAATAAATTGTATCATTTATCTCGAATGTATCATAGATAAGCTGCTATATAAAGATTGCCACTTCAGATAGCTGTGAAATTAGGTGATTAACTAGTTGTTACTTAACCTTCTAATTTCTGTATAAGTCTAATTACATGAAATAGAAGTTGGTGTTTTGATTTTTTACTTTGCTTTTCTGTTTGGCGTGTCATTGTAACTACTGTATTGTAAATAATGGAAAATAATTGCATATTTTATAAAAATAAATTGTTATATTCAAAAAAAATAAAAAATAAATTAAAAATAAAATAAAATAAAATAGTTTGTTGAATGAAGACTTTATCAGAAAAATCACATACACCTATAAATGTATCCATTCATACAGATGGCCTCTGACTTGTAATGGTTTGACTTACAATTTTTCAACTTTGCAGCAGTGCAAAAGCAATACATGGAAGCAGTACTTCAAATTTTGATTTTTATTCCTCGAGCTGGTGATACGTAGTATGATATTCTCCCTCCCTCCGGCAGCTCCCATTCAGCCACACAATCACAAGGCTAAACAACCAATACCATGAAGAAACATCCTGTCCCCCCCAAAATTCTTTTTCACTTTCAGTACAATATTCACTAAGTTAATAAGATATTCAATATTTTGTTGTAAAGCAGCTTTGCGTGAGGTGATTTTGCCCAACTGGAGGCTAATGGAAGTGTTCTGAGCACGGTTAAGAGAGGCCAGGCTAAACTACAATGCTTGGTAGGTTAGGTGTATTAAATGCATTTTTGACTAACATTATTTTCAACTTACAATGGGCTTATTGGAATGTAACCCCACTGCAAATTAAGGAAGACCTGTATATACTTATCTATTTACACTTCAAGGATAATACATGGAAGAAGAAAAACAAGTAGACTGTTTGTATCACTGATGAATAGTCCACTTTAAATATGATTCCATGTACCCAATGAGGAAAAATAGCATTGTTAATCCATTCTTCATGTAAATTCTTTAAGACACTTTAAGATGGGAGAATTTCACCTTTATACCCGCCCTTTCAGTCCTTTTCTTCTTTGCCAAAATTCTACTAAAGAGAATAAATATTTGTGGCATCTATAATCTTTCTCTATGCTATATAAATAATCTCCTGGGACAAGTTACACTAAGGTCACACAAACACAGCAGGTAAGAATTTTAAACATAAAATTTAAAAAGACAAAGACTATCTGGGCTTTGTCAAACCCTGACTGAGTGAATTTGAAAAAAGCATCAGCTCTATATTTTCAACTATGATATAATAATCTTGCTACCTGTCTCAAGGAATTGTGTAAATTAATGTGATAAAAATAAGGCATTCTAAAATTAAATTGTTTCACACTGTTCCATTAACTTTGGATCTCCTTATCTTTTAAAAAAATTTTTAAGTAGGGGAAGGGGGTATAGTGAGGGAGGGAGACAAAGGGAATCCCAAGCAGGCTCCACACTGTCAGCTCAGAGCCCGATGCAGGGCTCAAACCCACAAACCATGAGATCATTACTTGAGCCAAAACAAAGAGTCAGACACTTAACTGACTGAGCTACCTAGTACCTAGGTGCCCTGGATCTCCTTATTTTATTTTATTTTATTTTTAAGTTTTATTTATTTTGGAGTGATGGAATGACAGAGCGTGAGCAGGGGAAGGGCAGAGAGAGAAGGAGACACAGAATCCGAAGCAGGCTCCAGGCTCTGAGCTGTCAGCACAGAGCCCGATGCGGGGCTTGAACTCACGAACTGTGAGATCATGACCTCAGCCGAAGCTGGATGCCCAACCAACTGAGCCACCCAGGCATCCCTGGATTTCCTTATTTTAAAAAGAAAGTATTTCTAAGGGAACAAATGACAAATATAGTTTATATTCTAACTACCCGCTCCTTAAAAAAATTATTTTGGATGTATGCCTCTATATTATAATCTATTTTCCAGTTCTTGAGACACAGCATTCAAAAATTTTTAATGTATTTACCCTTTGACCCAATAATTCTACCACTGTGAATATTACCTAAGAAACATGCCATAATATCCCCACAAAAATTTATACAAAAATATATTTGTTGCAGCCTTAGTAGCACAGAAAAAAACAAAAGCTAATGATCCAAAAATTGGAGGAATGTTTAAGTAATATGTGATTTAGCCACATGACGAAACATCACATAAACTTTGAAATATATGTTTTTTAAAAAGAATTTCATAATTAGAAGAAAGAATTTCATATGTTATAAATGAACATATGTTAACTATACTGGAATTTAAAAACCTAATAAAAATAAATAATACAAATAAACTGTGGGGAAAAAGGACAATAGAATTGCTTATTCACTCTAAGCTCAGCTATACCAAAAAAAGGATTAAAATTAAAAAAGGTTAACAATGCATATCTTAGAATGGTCAAGTTACAATTATACTATCCTTTTAGTTTTTCCAATTATCTATCATGAATTTTTATTATGTTTCTAATGAGAAAACTGGAACTCATGTTTCAGGCAAAATTCTTTCAGGATACATTTTGAATTCAATGGATTAAGTTTACCAAGAAAGTGAAACAAAGCAATGCATAAAATTCTGGTTCCAATAGATAGATACCACCAGCAGACTCCTCAGCCCCTTACACATTTTATTCGATAAGGAGTAAAAGTAATCAACTAGAGGGCCTCAGTACTGTGTGGCCCCATGCTCTAGCACCACAAAAACTCTGTGAAACAGCACTTACTCACTTGGTACACTCCAGCTCCAATGTTCCCTTCATTGCTATCACTCAACCTGATATCTAGTTCATCTGGAGCACAAGTTCTATTTACTGAAATTGGCCTAATGGGAAATTACTGTCCACCTCCCTGACAGAGCACTACATTACTTACCCTTCTAAGGTATGCACAGGATTGTCTTAGTCCTGAGACCACTAACAATTTATTCTGAGGATAAAACTGTGACAACCAACCACAGTGGCTAAGTAACTTTCTGAGGAAAACCTCTTCTCCTTCTTCATTCTTTTGCTTTGTTTAGTTTAGGGAAAGGACAACCTTGCCCATCACGAGAGTCATACACCTCCCCCAGAAATTCCTCTGGTTTCAAGCATGCTTTGTTCATCAGACCTGAAGTGAATAAACATCTACACTCTGACTCCAGCAAACGAGAGAAACATGGAAACCTGACACGTGAGCAGTTACACCTTCACCGCATGTTTTGTGGTCATCCTCAAGTCACATATTTGACAATCCTTATTCTGAGATTGAAAATAGCCTTAGAGGAAAAACATGGGCTTTGAAATCTGAAAACATTTGGTCCAGATCTTGGCACAGTCATGTATTTGTCTTGCAACTTTGGGCAAGTTACTGGACCCCTTTAGCCTTAGTGTCTTCTTCTGTAAAATGATGGTAACAATTTTTCAACTTTTTGAGTCTGCTGGAAGATTTCTTGATATAAGTAAAAGGCTTAACACAGTATTTGATATCAATATTCATGAAGTTGTAGTTAAAATAAACATACAGGTATGAAAATAAAAATTTCCATTAGAACATTTCCTAAAATGAGAAACTGTTCAAAGAATCTAAAAACCAGAGAGAAGACACTGAATTGACAGGTTATGAAGTTGGGAGTTGGGAGATTAGGAAGGAGAAGATGTGCTGTATATTTTCAGCCTCTGGATATTATTTGGACTACTCTTTTTCTTAACTAGTATTACTGAAGTTTAACACACAAAAACTTTAAAAATGTAAATGTAATATACAATGAATTAAGTAAGCACCATATAACATTCAACACCATGGATCAAGAAACAGATCATTGCCAGCACCACAGAAAGGGATTTTTAAAGAAAGAATTTCAGAGA
>NC_043709.1:87000639-87050278 GCF_006229205.1 Suricata suricatta
GGGAGGAAGAGACAAAGAAAGAAAGACTTTCAGAGAATTGTCAACCCTTCACCTCAAGCCAAGAGACAGTAGCTTTAAAGGAGGCAATGTCCTCACTGTTAAGAACACAGGAGCAAGAAGCTGACTAAAGTAGCCAATGCAGGAGAGTAACTTTTATGGGAATTTATCAGTACAAAGGATGTCTGAGAGTTTCTCATGGGCCAAATATGGGTCTCATGTAGGAGAAAGAACTGTCTGGGGAATTGTATACATTAAGAGTGCCCACGGGACAATGAGCAAGCATCCACAGAAAGAAGCAAGGGCTTTCATTCCTAGGGACAATAGAGGAAATGAGCAACAAGACTAAATAAAAATGTATTTGCTCATGTCAGAGGAATTGCAGGAATTGTAACATTGGGATCATCTCTGAAAAAACCACGTGTACCCATGCAGGCAAGAATCAGCTTTGATGTCTACCATATCCAGAGCGCATCACAATCACCTCCACAGTACCAAGCAAGCAAAATGCCCTGTCTTCTCTGTCCTCTCCTTCCTCCCTTTGCCACCAACATGAGAAAGATCAGAAACAAGTTAGCAAGAGAGGAGCAACTGAAAGTTAGGCAGGCATGAGAGCTAGAACCCATCACATTGCTACTAATACCCACCTGTCTAGGGACACAAGCTTTTAAGAGGAAGGGGAGCTTCAACTTTTTCTGCCCTTTTTTTTTAATTTAAATTTTAGTTAGTAAATATACAGTGCAATAGTGGTTTCAGGAGTAGAATTCAGTGATTCATCACTTACATACAACACCCAGTGCTCATCACAAGTGCTCTCCTTAGCTTCAACTTTAACTTAAGTTGTACCTTTTAATGAAAGTTGATGGCTCTTACTGGACATTCTGGTTTGTGGAATTCAGACTCTTTGAATCACTTAAGCTTCTCCAGAAAATTCACTAAATTGCATACAATTTCAGGATAAAGGAAAGAACCAACTTAACTGAAGAAACATAAAGGAATAATGAAATTTTTTTTTAAAGTTTTCTTTCTGACTCTACCATTCATGTGTGTCCAACACATTAGGTGCATCATTAATTTGTTTTAATTTATCTATTTATTTTGAGAGAGAAAGAAATAGAAAGCCAATGGGGTAGGGGCAGAAAGAGAAAGAGAGAGAATACCCAGCAGGCTCTGCACTGGCAGCACAGAGCCAGATGTGGGGCTTGATCTCACAAACTGGGAGATCGTGATATGAGCCAAGATCAAGAGTTGGACACCTAACCACCTGAACCACCCATGTGCCCTGGGTGTGTCATTATTCCTATTGTCACGGCAGGATTTAAGACAGGTGTAAGAAACAGCCCCATCTTATCCAATGTTGGTGTAAGTTTGCTCTCCAGGCCCACCAGCAGGATGTATAATTACACAAGGATATCTGTCCTGGTGAAGTAGCTACCCCTAGAATATAATTTTTTAAGTGTTTTTAAAAACAATATTGGCAGGGTGCCTGGGTGGCTCAGTCAGTTGAGTGTCCACCTTCAACTCAGGTCATGCTCTTGTGGTCCATGGCTTCAAGTCCTGCATCAGGCTCTGTGAGAACATCTCAGAGCCTGGAGCCTATTTCAGATTCTATGTCTCCCTCTGACTCTGTCCTCCCCAGCTCGTGAGCTGTCTCTCTCTCTCTCAAAAATAAGTAATCATTAAAAAGAATTAAAATTAAAATAGACATTTTTTTAATTGCCTATTTGCATATAGTAAGGAAGGAAAACATCTCATACCTCTGTGTCACTTACCCAAACACTAGACACTGAATGGCATGAGTATAGCAATAATGTAGAAGACCACCTCAATAATGAGGGGGAACATCTGTGGACTCTAGGTTAGTGGTTACTCTAGAGATCAAGTTCTTTAGGTTACTGCTCAGCCCCACAGCCCATTCATCTGTTCCTTACTTCAGGGTGCTGTCAGAGCAATTCCCTGGACAGCCTCCATAGAGCAGCACATGGTGGAAAGGTTCATCCAAAAAAGTGCCTCTCCCGGGTCCTGAGATCGCTCGCCCTTGTCACAGTGACTTATAGAGCACTGCATCAGGTCACAAATGCAGGGTTGTTAACATAAATGAAAAGTCATTTGAAAATAATCAAATATGTAACTTTCTTCCTTTGTTTATAGCCTGACATAAAATTTAAAACTCAGTGATTACAAAAGGTAAAAATGTCAAACCCCAGAAATATGCTGTCAATTAACTCCCACAAGCTGAAGCAGATTAAAATCAAGTTTTTAAATATCAAAGCTGGTAACCTAGTTTATATTAAAGAGCGTTTTATAGTTCTAATCTTAAAAACTGAATAAAAAAAATCATTCTCTAGATATTTGTGTTTTGACCGATGAGTTAAAATTTAATTTTGCCATAGCTATGAGCCTTCAGCCAAATTCTAGTTTCAATCTAATATTGTGTGTACCAGTCTTTATTAAAGGGCCTTAGACTAAAACCCAAAAGTATCAGAATTTTTTTTAAAAAACCTTAAAAATCATTTTATTCTATGCTCTGTTTTCCACACAGGAAAAATAAAGACTCAGAAGAATAAAATGACTTGTCTAGAACTGCCTAAGTAATTAGTTAGGAAGATGTCCAACTAATACCTTTGCATTATACAGGAGATTTTCCACCTCTACTCTTCACAACCTTTGGGATCTCCAGAAATGCCTCAAAGGCTAGCTCAGGTTAAGGAAGATTGTAAGCAATTTGCTGTAGACACCAGACTCCATTATCCTTTCCCCATTTCAAACTAAACAGCTCCACTTTAACTTGTTTTGCATATTGGCTTCCATGTTAGATTTTATTTGAGGGATGCGTTTGGCTAAAATAATTTGAAAATCATTGCTTTCTATCAACATCAATGAACTTATCTTCCAAAAAAGCCTTGTGAATCAAATTAATAACCCTAGCATAATTTATCATTTTTCTATGCTCTACAAGAGAAATTTGAATTGCCACTAGCCCTTAAAAAACAACAAACATCAATTGAACAGGCTTTAGATTGACCTTCCTCTCCCAAAATTTAATAACTTGTAAATAAATCAATAGTTGGCTGTGCATTGGACCTTGACTGAATAACTGGTTTTAGGTACATCATATATCATCTCTTCATGTGTTTCATTTCAGAAAAGTAATCCACTCAAGGAAAATACGTTTAGAGTACGACTCCATGTGAGAGGGACACCAATACATGTATATCATGCATTTCCACAAAAAGCAGGCAAGTTACATTGGGGATGTCAGCTGTAGTCATCATTTCAAAGTCCTGTCATTCTTTAGAAACTCTATGTCCCGGGATACTTTCCTCACATATATCTACCCCCAATAATTCTAGTTGCATAGGAGGAGCTCTCTCTAATATCAGTAGAGAAAAATCTATGCTCTGGCAATGCCTATAATTTCCTGCAATGTTAACTCCTTATTACTGATTATCATGTATCCTCACAATTGGTTTTTTAATTAACTGAAAGAGGATGATGGGTAGAGTTAAATAAAATGGGAAAAAGAACAACCAAAATGCAGTCTTCTAGTATAAATAGTACTGATTGTTCCAAGAATAAGATGGAAATCACATAAGCCAAGATGAACAGAATCTGAATGAATAATAAGTTAGTGTAAGGAGTTCAATATGTCTGAGAGCAAAGAGCTACTCTTTCCATCTTCTACATGATAATTTGACCTTTAGTGAACTTTCTAGCTCTGTTCCCTTAACAGCCCAGTAAACGCTAGCATGTCATATATTTTATAGGGCATCTTTGCTTATAATAAAAATGATTTCTGATTGGTAGACTGCATCTGGCTGGAAGAACAATAAATACCAAATTGGGATCCCATCTGTAGAGCCAACTTCTTTCACTCAACATAATGTGTTCAAGGTTCATCCATGTTGTAGTACATTTCAGCATTTCACTTTTTTTTCATGGCTTCATTGAGATATAATTCATATAACGTGCAATCAACTAATTTAGAGTGTACAATTCAGGGAATAAAAGGCACAGCATAGGGAAGAGAGTCAATGATATTATAATAATGTTGTATGGTGGAAAATGGTAGCTACCTTGTGGTGAGCAGAGCACAATATATAGAGAGGCTGAATCACTATGTTGTACACCTGAAACTAAAGTAACGTCGTATCAACTATACTCAAATATTAAAAATTAACATCAAGTGTACATTTCATTGGCATTTAGTATTCACAGAGTTGTCCAAAGATCATCACATTTTAGAATATTTTAATCATCTCAAAAGAAACACTGTCCCCTTTAACTATCACCCTCTGATCTATCCATCTCTTCCAGCCCTAGGCAACCACTAATCCACTTTGTCTATACGGATTCACCTATTCAGGATTTCCATGTGAATGGAATCATGTTATTACATGGTCTTTGGTAACTGGCTTATTCACTTAATATAATGCTCTCAAAGTTAGTCAACATTTCATGGTGTGTCGATACTTTCATTCCTTTATATGGTTAAGCAATATTTCATTGAATGCATATACCACATTTTATTTCTCCATTTGCCTGCTGATGGACATTTGGGTTGTTTCTACCTTTTGGCTGTTACAGATTACACTGCTGGGACATGTGGGTACACATTTTCATGTGAACATATGTTTTCATTTCTCTTGGACATATAACCAACCATTTGCTGAGTCTTATGGTACTCCATATTTAATCATTTGAGGAGATGCCAGACTTCTGAACTGGGTGCACCATTTTATATTTTTACCAACAGTGAATCATGGTCATTTCTCCACATTTTCCCCAGCACTTTTCTGACTTTTTGATTCTATATGCTTATTTTTAATAATCACATTTTCCATATCTAAAGACTTTACAAACTTCATTCAGTGATATTTTTAAGAATTTTGCCCAGATTTTAGGTTGTAAAATTTTTCTTCTTATTTTTAAAAAACAGTATAACAATTGCCCTTGTCAGTCTCCTGCACTCATTACCATCCCCCAAGCTTGCCCAAATATCACCACTTCTCAAAGATCTTTCTGCATAGAGGGCAACAGAAGACTATCCACTTGTGTCTTTTTCTTCAATACGAAGAAAAATATTTGCATAAAAACAACCCCAAAACACACTTTCTTTAAAAAAAGAAAAACAAAGTTGAATTAATTTTGGTTATTTGGTACTAATTTCATGATCTATTTCCCTATATTATTCCTATATTGGATTATAGTAACATGTCATTAGATATAAATCAGGATTATAAAATTTAACCACAAAAAGATAAAATTTAACCACAAAATTGGATAAAATATACTCATGATAAATGAACACCTATAGTATCTTAAATGTAGGATATAACTCTTTTTAAATAATCCATTGGTTCCAACAAATAATTATTTCCCAAAAAGATTTTAATAAAATTCAGGTTTTAAGTAGAAAGACTATCACCATTGTATTTTACTACCAAAACTTTATTGAATGATTGTGATCATTTCAAAACAGAGTATAAGAAGGTATTTCATAATTATTCTAATCCAACCTTATGATTTTATATAACCCAAAGCTGAGCAAAAACATTTTGAATCAAAACACTGAATTATTCCCTCCCTTTGCAGGTAAACTGATAACTAAAAATTAAACAAATTTATGAAGAAATGAGCTCAAGTTTAACTATCATGTCACAGTGTTCTGGCAGCTAGCATGGCTGATCTTTGTCAAGTATGAAAAACAAAAAAAAAATTATGAAGTAAGCTGTATAAGATATCTCAACTCCAAGTTGCCTTGGGAATTAACATTACCTGTATGTCTATTATTGAAATTTTGATAAATTCCCAGGACACCAGACACTCTCATATTCAAAACATACACAAATCTATTTTATTACTAACTGTACTTTTAAATTATATTCCATTTTGGTTATCTACCTTGAACCTAAGCTCCTCATGTAGCATGCTTAATTGAAGTCTGAATATAAATCTAAATTATATCTGTTGGGATTCTCTTATTTTCCAGGATGAGTAGTTAATGTGTATATGTTCAGACAAATGTGCAAGCCTAACTTTGGTCCCTTTTGGTTTGGTTCAAGTCATGTCTTGTCCTCTGATGCTAACTAACCCTCCTGAACAAAAAGGGAAAGCAGCTGGTCAGTACCAGGGTGCTAAAGCAGAGAAAGTCAAAAGGCTTTTAGGAGTAGCAAGTGTCCCTCTGATTTTGTTGGCATCTTTCTAAAGCCTCTCAGGTAGAAGGAGTATCTATATGGGGACATCTAGTGGCAAAGAGGAATCAATACAGTACCGGGTCCCTGACAATATTGTCAAGGACAATACTGACATATCTTCATATGTCAGGAAGAATAAATTCCTGAACTGTAGATAATGGTCATGTCCCACACTTATAATATCATTTTAACAACAACAAAAATAATCAAAAAAGGAAAGAATCTGAACCAAATCTTTTTTTTTTTTCATAACAAAACTAAATTCATAGTCAAGGTGGGTGTTTCCACCAGGTTTCTCTATTTTTTCAAGCCATAGTACTATTAAGAAGTAAAAGAATGGTTTTACCAAAATTAATCTTTCTAGAAACATCGAAAGCCATATTAAACCAATTCCCCTATGTGTTGTAGAACATTAGTTTAATAGCATTATTTTATAAAGTAATATGACTGTAATGAAAGAACTAATAGAAAACTAATGACCTATATCACAATTAAAATCATGAAAATAAAATAACAGCAAATCTTAATTAAACCATTCAGTATCCTTAAGATATTTTCTCCTGTGCCTCTCTTATAAACATCTTTTCACTTCCTTTTTTCCTTTTTCTAAAGGAGATTAAAAATTAGACAAAAACTTACTTTAATGTGAATACTATTTTTCCCATTAGCTTTTTGTCCTGCTAAACAGGAAACACGACTGCTTTTCAGGCACTCCTGAAGAGTTGTATAGCAAAAGACAAAAAGAATGAGCATTTAGATCTGGGTATCAAAAGGAATGTGTTATCAAGGACAACAGGTACAATGTTTTCATTTTAAATTCATACTGACCTTCATTTCAACAGACCAACTTGGAATCTTACCTCAAAGTGGACATTCAATTGGCAAGATGTTCTATTTTCACATTGCCTTCAACACAATTTTCCTCCAGCTTTGGGGAAAGCAGCCGTGGCACCTGCAGCCCTTTCCATGTTCTAGCCCTTCTATACCAATGCCAGTACATTTTTCCTTCACAATTACCATACTTACCCCATTTTTATGGATAGACGGGTGGGCTTTAATATTTTAATGGCCAACAGGGATTCATGTAGGTTTATGAGAACATGAAGGTTGTATTTGGAGTGGTTACCCATCATCAGGCAGAGCTGATATTTTCACTGTTCTGGGCACCTTATTTCTGACGGTCCAAATACTTACTGTCTTCCTTTTCAACTCTTTGGCATTTACCAGGTATAAGATGATTTGGCATTGATCGAAGAATCCTAAAATTGCTGAACGCCTCATTTTGCCTACTCCCAGACCTTAAGATGATCCTACTGTTACACAACTATATCCTGTATCATATAAACATAAACATGTATATAGTAAACAAACTAGTAAAACTTTAAGAGTATTGAGAAGATTATCTTAAAATAAAGGCAGAAAAAACATTAATAGTGACTCCCTGAATTAAAATAGCATAAACAGGAAAAGTTATTACATTATTTTAACAAAATTCTGACACTTGTGAAAACTTATTATACATTCAATATTTAGTATACATTTCTCAACATGCTCCCTCACATCTTCCCCCAAGGTTTCCTCTCCATCCACAGCTTTTCTCAGACAATGGGTACAATACTCATTGTGGTTTTTTTTTCTTGCATCCAAAAATCAGACCAGACTTAGGGCACAATTAGGCTCTTAAATCACATATAAATTCACCCACTGAGGGATGAGCACTGGATGTTATATGGAAACCAACTTGACAATAAACTATAATAAAAAAAATTTAAAAATTCACCCATTGAAGATTAGGAAATGGTTAAGCAAGACTGGAATTGAAGGTTATGTGTGAATTTATACTTTTGATACACAGATTGACATAGGCATACATACAGAAATAAATATAGATACAAATATGTGTATTACATGTATTTTTGTTCCTTAGATCTGCCCATTTCGGGAGCCTAGAAGCAATGACATCTCAATGACAATGAACACACCTACTGTGCAGATCTTGGCTTTTAACTACTATTTTCCACTACAGAAACATGGCTGATTATAGACAAAATTAAAGCAAGGAAAATACAAGGTGAGCCTGGAATATCTTGTTATGCCAAAGAGTAAAGATACGTGCAAATAAAAATGAAGATATGTCAAAGGGACACAGAAACCAGCTTGAACAAATTTCTACTGGTTAAATTGGGGGCAATTTGATCATCATTTTAAATAAAGATAGCAAAGGGGCCCCTGGGTGGCTCAGTCAGTTAAGCATCCAACTTCAGCTCAGGTCATGATCTCACAGTCTGTGAGTTCAAGCTCCACATAGAACTCTGTGCTGACAGCTCAGAGCCTGGAACCTACTTCAGATTCTGTTTCTCCCTCTCTCTCAGCCCCTCCCCCACTTGCACCCTGTCTCTGTCTCTCTCAAAAATAAACATTAAAAAGAAAACTTTAAAAAATAAAGAATGCAAAGGAGTATAACCCACTTAATAAAAAAGGAACCAAATACATTTAAATAAATGGATAAATTGATAGTTTGATATAAAAAGATATTTTATAATGATATTTTGTAAAGTAACTCCCCATAAAATAAGCCCTTATTTCAAAAGAAAAATGAAGTAACCTTATAGGGAAAAGTGTGGTAGAAACTACCATAATAAAAAAAAATATCATCAGCAATGGGACAAATGAAAATCAAATGTCATAGGAATGAAGGAAACTCAACATCCCTTCTGGTATGTTCCCGCCAAAATTCAAAATTGGGTCTAATCTTGAGGAAAGATCAGACAACCCAAATTAAGGGACATCCTTCAAAATAATTGGCCTCTTGTTTCCAAAAGTGTCCAGATTGTGAGAGTCAAGAAGACTAGAGAACTGTTCTAAAGTGAAGAAATCTGAAGGGAATGACAAGTGCAGTAAATGATTCTACTGGATTTCAAGGGGGAACGGGGGGGTAAGGGGGCTGTAAGTGGCATTATTCGAACAACTGATGAAACTTGAACTATTTCCAAAAAATATACCAGGGTCATGTATCAGTGGAAATTTTCTGATTTGGTGGTTGAATTTGTTTAACTAGGAGAAGATCCTTTAAGTATGAAATACACATAAAAATATTCAGGAAAAAGTAACACACTACCCACCAAATGATTCCGAAAAAAAAAAAATAGTTCTGGTACTATACTTATTTTATGAAAGTTTACGCTTATTTCAAAATTTTAAAAAATTTTATGAAAGCTTTCCCAGCATTTGAGTAAAATTATTTTCAAAGTATTCATATACAATAAATTCAAAACCAAATTTTCACATCTGTTCCATTAATTTCCTATTTGATTAAGAAACATCACTCTATTTAGAAAGTAGTACAATCATTATTTTTTATTTGACATGATTCACTCAATAAATCACCAATGAGTACATGTTAAGGAAGGTAATAAAATCATAGCAAATAATAAAGCAGTGTCTTAGTCTTACTGAGTTTTCATTCTGTGGAGGGGATGGACAACAAAGAATTTCAGATAGCCGTTGTGATAGGAAGAAAACAAGGAGAAGTGAGAGAAAGTAGGGTAAGAGAGGGATTTTACAGAAGGTGGTCAGAGAGAGTTTTTCTGGGAAGGTGATACTCAAATAATGAAAACCAACCATGAGAAAATCTGGACAAAGACAGCCCAGGCAAGAACTGCAGTTAAAGAAAGGTAGCCAGTTTGGCCAGAAAGCAATGAGCCAGGGGAGATGATGATATGAAATGAGGCCCACGGCGAGTTGCAGGGCCAAAGTCATGTTGGGCTTTGAGGGCTATGCTGAGAAGCTGGGGTTTTATTCAAGGACAGTGGATAGGCGTGAAAGGTTTTGGGCCTTAAAAATCTCTCTTACCTTTAAAAGACCACATTGTCCACACTGCAGGACAAATGGATTTGGGTACAAGAAAAGGATACAAGAAAGCAAACTCATAGTTTAGGAAATTATTACAGTACAAATGGGAATTGATTTGTAATCAGTGTAAAAAACAGTATAATAGTTGAGACCAAAAAAAAAAAAAAAAAAAAAAAAAAAAAGCATGTAGACTAGGAATGTACTCTGGACCTGACACTACAACACACTTCTGTAAAGTCCTGCATATATTTGGTTGAGCAAATTCTATGTATTTGAATTAACTTCTACCCCTGTTAGTAGTTAAGTCAAGAATAAAGTAACTAGGAGCCTGTGAGTGTAATTTGACTTTAAGCAAAGTAAAAGTGAAAAAAGAAAGGACTCCTTTTGATATATGCTTCTTTGAATAAAACGGCCAAGGTACCCTATTGAGAAGTGCTAAGTAGTACTGGGTTTTGAAAAAAAGTGTTAATTGATACAAAATAAGCAAGTATCTGCCATTTGAAGTGAGAAGAGAGAATACATTTACAACCAGAAAAACAGAAAATGAGATGGTAGGAACTCCATAACCCTGAAGGTCTGCATGGTGAGATAGTGAAGAGAAACAAGAGTCTAAGAAAATCAGAATGTAAGATATGTACTTTGGAAAATCTTATCAGAGGACACAATACCATAACTAGCTAAGAAAGGTTATGTTAAACTATCAGATTTTACTAAAACCTAAAGAAATACATACCTGGAGCTCACTCTAACCCACAAACTTTGCCATGTCAAATGGCTTACCCCAATTAACTTCCCCTGCTAAGGGCAATCACCTTTGAAGTAAAGAGATCCAGAACACACCACAGTGAAGAATTTTTTGGTTTTGTTTTTTCTAAACTCCTCTTACCTGCATAAAAGGAGAGCCTTCCAAAAGAATTCATCTGACATAAACCCCCTCCTTCAGAACTCTCATAACCAGGGAAGATGGACTCCTATCACCAGAGACAAGAAATGGGCACCAGGATAAGAAACTGCCTAAACAGACATTATCACAAAACTATTACATCATCCATCTGTTCTCCTAAAGGCTCATTTATCTTTCCTAAAAGGCATTTGTTTTCCCAGAAGTACCTTTCTCCCTCTCCCCTTCTCCTATTAAGATGGTATAAGCCCCAAATTCTAACTGCCTCCTGAGTCATATTTTCTGTGAACACCTACCACATATACAAATAATAATTTGTCTTTTCTCTTCCTAATCTTTTTATCAGTTTAATTAGCAGGTCTACAATCAACAACCTAAGAGGGTAGAGAAAAAAATTTTTTCACTGATAGAAAACATTTTAAAAATGTCTTTTACAAGAAGAATCAGGTTTCATCAAGTTTCTCCCAGATAAAGGACAAAACCCACTGCTCATGCAGTTATTATTCTCACAATTTATAAATTTTTAATAAGTATTTTATGCACCAACTAGATTTTGCAAAGAATTTTAAGCAACACAGAACAAAAACACATCTAATAAAATAGTAAACTATCAATAATAATAATAATAATAAATCATTCCTGGAAAAATTTAAGGCATGTGTAGGGAGGGAGTAAAGTGAGCATTCAGATCATAAGTGTTTATATAATTCATTTTTCTAAGTTAGCCAAGAGATAAGGAAATTATGATTGACTTTTGTTGTTAAAAAGGGAGAAATAAAGATGAAATGGCTCCGCAGAGAAGCCAGGACTTTTCTTTGCATTTAGAACTACGTGGGAATTCTCACTGGGGACTCACCTAATGGGGCCCTGAGCCATGTTACAGGCAACTCCCTTAATAACATGCAAATGCAGTATCAGATTTCCTAAGAATGTTTCTTACAGCGTTCTCCCAAGAAATGAAGGAATAATGGCTCAATGGAGGCAGTACTTAACAAAAGGTCAAAGTGGGCAAATTAGCTCATTAGCATCTCCATTTGTCAAGCGTTCTCTCTCCTGAGTCTCCTGGTGGGACTCAGCTTCTTAAAGGTTTATCATCCCTGGTTATATTGATCAACAGAACTGGACAGAACCCAGAGCAGGAGTTCCTCAGGTCTTCAGAATACAGCAGGTCTTACATGTGGTACATTTCCAAGAATATATACAAAT
Source organism: Suricata suricatta (assembly GCF_006229205.1). Classification (NCBI taxonomy): domain Eukaryota; kingdom Metazoa; phylum Chordata; class Mammalia; order Carnivora; family Herpestidae; genus Suricata; species Suricata suricatta. The sequence continues at coordinate 87,012,793 of NC_043709.1, forward strand.
GACAAGTCCTTAAGGAAACACAACACTTGAAAGCACAGTTTCATGCTTGACTAGTATCTACTATGATCAAGGAGCAATAAAGATGAGAGAAGGGGAGAAATTTAGCTGGAAGTGGTCTAGGCTAAGATAGCCAGCTCTGGCTTTCTAAACACATGAGCTTTGAAAAGTCATTTTTCTTCTGCACCCCATCCCTCAAGTATCCAAATATGCTATGGGAAAAATCAGATTTATAGAAAGAAACATCAAGAACTAGAGGAAGTGTATTCCTTTCATCATTAGCCCGCACTAACTCACTACTTGTCTTCCAAGGAGCAAAGTTACATTCCTAACACAGCAGAGCATGTGAACAATGAGCAACCAATTGAGGCAATTCATTTGAAAATCTGTCACTTCCTAGAGGGTTACAAGTATGAATTGGAGAAAAAAAGGATGATTTTGTCCTTGAGACTCAAGGAAGCATTTTCTAGGAGGATGTAATAAAGTGAAAAGTATGGAATATGAAATGTTCAACAGATGGTTCTATTTTTTATTACATGCAAAGTGAAAATGTCTCAACAATCAAGAAGTGAAAGAAACAAAAGTTAACAGGTAATTTTGTCCACATGCTCAAAACAGAGCTGCAAAACTGACTTCTCTTTCTTTAATTGCTTCCAGGAAATGATTTCTCCCAGTTTGCCTTTTAGTAATGAGATACAGAAAACTGTGTCACCATCACTTGACTGTTTGACTAGTTAGTTGACCAACCAGTTAGTGGTTCTAAAAAGAAAGAGGTCACTTAAAGGAAAACCAATTAAATAGGTAACTTCCTTTTGAAGGAAGGTATTTAAGCACTGTGATTAAAAGTGTTGATCTGGATAATAGTTATTTAGAGTGCCTTAACATCCACCCACTGGAGGAAATTCTCTGCTATTTTCCCATTCCTTTTTGTGGAAGAACAGAGCTCACTGTCAAATCCAGCGTGTGTGGGTGGGTAGGTGTATATGCAAGCAGGTTGGCATATAAACATGCTGGTAATGGATCTACCCACAAGTGACAGTACCATAAAGCAGAATCTCTAAGACAGTCAAAAACATCTGATGTGAATCTACTCCAAAGTTGTAACTCATGGGAACCAGATTAACAGAATTGTGGCTATACCCTACCTCGGACTCTCTATATACCTCTGAGAGTTGGCCAAAATAACATTTCTGGTTCTATCAGTAGTTATCATTTATTATGAATGTGTCATATTTTCTCAAGCAGATTCAACACAAATATGCCTTGTTTTAATGGGAACTCAATAAATACTTTAATTAAAAGATAAACATTTTTAATTAAAAATTTAAAAAATAAATAAAAATAAAAGCGCTGATCTGGAGTCAAAATGCCTGGGTTTAAACAATGACTTGATAGATGACAAAGAACAATTCATTCACCTCTTTATTCCTTTGTTTCCTCATCTGCAAAATGGGGATAGTAACTAAGAGCACATCATCAGGCCATTTTTAAGATTAAATAGCATAACTCACACAAAGTGCTTGAAGCAGGCTCTGCTTTACAGTAAGTGCTCATAAATGTTCAGTGTGATGATTCTACCTTTAGCAAAGTAACTTGGGTTCCTAAGCTAGGCACCTATCCCAAGAGGTGGTTCTACTAAGTAATTACTGAAAAACACAAAAGGGGAATCTTCTGCTAATGTAGTCTAAACTAGACTTAGAAATTTAATTGTTTCCATTCCCAAAGACTATTATTTATTCTAAATAAATTTTCTTCCAAAAATGTTTTCCCTCAAAAATTTCATTTCAACATTGCAAGTGTAGCTTAAATTCATTTTAGCTAAAGAACATTCCATCTTACAGAAACACATTTTTTAAACATAATTAAAGGAAACAATGAGTTTCTATATGGGGAAAGAAGACAATGAAAATGTGTTCACAATCTGAACTTCATAGATTATAGTTGGAATGTTTGTACAGCTGCACTATTTAATTGGTTTGCTATCTTCCCAGAATTATGAGCAATACAAAGGGAAGATTACTGGCTGTTCTTTTTATCCTGTGGGAAGTTAGGGGAAAACTAGCTGCAGAAGAAGCTTAGTTTATAGATGGAGGCAACTGGTTTACCTTGAATTTGGTGGGACTCGGGGAAAGAGCAGAAAGCTCTAGAACACGGATTGTAGGAACTTCCACATATTCTGTGTTTATAATGAATATGGTTTTTGTACCCAAAAAAGGATGAGCATAAGTGCACAAGATGAGACAATAACACAAATATAGAATAAAATAGGAGTACGCCCCCTGCTCCCACAATCAAACCCAAATTCCATTGGTGGGTAATCTTGAGCCATTGAACCAGATTAAATCCTCCGCAGAAACCCTACACTCTAATCATCTAAGATAAAATTTCCCTCCCTTGAACTCAACAATTTCTATGAACTTCATCCACTTTCCTGATTTAACAGAAACCCACAACTCCCCATGTAAATTAATGTGCTTACCAAGTCACTATTGTACCCGAGAATAGTACAGCATTACTTTCTTCTGAATCCTTGTGTCTCTATATCCAGGTAAGGAAGATCTAATGAAATTCCAAAACATAAAGATCATTCACAGCAAGAGGCTGGGAGATGTGGGTTCAGCTCTTAACTCAGTTACCAACTGGATCATCTTGGGCAAATAGTACATCTTCTCTGAGCCTCATCTCTTCAGTTGTAAAGTAGGTATAATATCCTTGCCTAAGAATTTCTTGAGAGGATAAAAAAGCAATAGATGTCAAAAGTCTTTATAAACTTGAACATGTTGCCAGAATTTGTTACAATGATTATTTGGTAAGGTTTCTAACAACTGTGATTTATCTCCCTCAAAAATATTGTGATTTTATTGGCAGCAGGTACTATTTTCTCATCTCTTCTACATTCACCAATTTCTTGAGAGGATACCTTCATAGAATATACAGGAAGAACACTGAACTGCAAGACTTGAGTTTTCATTTCTTCTCTGAATCATTAAATTTCTCTGATGCCAGTTTCCTGGATTTAGAAGTTTATTTTCTCACATAACAGGAGTCCAAAGGTAGGGCAAGCTTCAGGGTTAATCAGTTCAATAGCACAAAGATGTCATCAAAGATCATTTTCTCTGTTTTACTACCCAGAGCATCACCTTCATCCTAAGGCTGGTCAAGAGATGATAGCCAACAGTAACTCGGGCCACATATTTCCTCATTCACTTTGCCTTTTAAGGTTGAATATGCGCCTTCTCACAAGAAGTTCACCAATAACAGCCACCAAGGAAGTTGTCCTAACACATTGATTGGCTGAAACTGTGGTTCTCCATCACAACTGTACTTTAGAATCAGCTAGGAAGTAATTTTTAAAACTCCGGTTCCCACACTTTCAGACTCTAATTCACCTATATGTGATGTAGGACTAGAACATCTTTTTTTAGGAACACCTCAGATGATTAAAAAAGTGTAGCCAGGGATGAGAAATTAGGGATGTAGTCACAGATGAGAAATCAAAGTAATTAGGATATACCCATAAAGCTGAGGATGGGGAAGTTTAGAAGGTAACCAAGAAATGGATACTGTGGTGGATATCCCTTTAAATGTCCAAAGGGTACATGGGCATATTAAACATTCAACAGTAAATAAAGTGAATGTTATTTTTGATGGCTACTTAATAAAAAATAATCACAGCAAAAAGAACAAAAGGAAAAGCCTAACCCCTGAGTGAAGCACTGAGGACAAAATCTCCTTCACTAGTCCCAGATCAATATTCTCACAGGACAGAGGCAGGTCAGACATAAATGCACTACACCAAGATAAAACCAGAGGTCCATTAAGTCCAAAGTTAAGGACCATATAGCCCAGAGGTCAAGATAAAGCTGCCATTCAGGAATCTAAACAGATTTTTTAAGTCAGTATCAGGGGACCATAAGCTGACAATGATCTGAGGCAGAAGCTATTTCTATTAAGAAAGGAAGTTATTCCATGGAGGGCCTGGGTGGTTTAGTTGGTTAAGCTTCCGACTCTTGGTCTCAGTTCAGGTTTGAGCATGGGTTCAAGCCCCACAATGGGCTCTGTGCTGGCAGCGAGGAGCCTGCCTGGGAGGGATTCTTGTTCTCTCTCTCGCTCTCGCTCTCTCGCTCTCTCTCTCTCTCTCTCTCTCTCTCTCAAATAAATAAGCAAACTTTAAAAAAGTAAGTAAATGATTCCAGAGAATAGGAAACACAGAGCCTCCAGAAGAGAACTGAGAACCACTGTGGAAATGAAATTACGTAGAAATGGTACAAGACAGGACACTAGTTGCAGACACCCTTCGGGTCAAACTGGCTCTTCATTTTATAGAAGCAGAGATGAAAAGGAACTCTTCCCTAAGTAACAGTGTGGCAGGGAGATGAATTACTTGAGACCTCATAATAAGCAATACTCCTCATTATTGTGCCTTTACCAGTGTTTTTCTTGACAAAGTGCAAGACTCATGACCTGGCAAAACACACACTTAGGTTCTAGCCAAAAGGGAATTAAAAGTACCAGAACACTAACGACTCAAAACCACCCCATCAAGCAAAAATGTGTAAATGAAAGATAGGGGGAAATGTAGTACAGACATTCCAATATGTCTCAAGAATAAGATGTAAGACCAGCAATGATGTAAATGTTTTATCAAACGGCATTAGTAAGGTCATTAATGATGTCTGAATGGTGGCAACTCAGAGAGTCTTGGGTATGCAAGCAGAATCACACAGGACACAGTCCTGGCAAAGTTACAAATAGGAAGCACAAACATTATGTGACAATGTCCCTTTGGGAAAGGCATGAGTATAGTCCAAAAAGAAATGTTTGTCCGGTCTAAAGAAGCAGTTAGCTTATTCCTGACCACTGTACAGACACCGCTGACAGCTGCGAGTCACATCATCAACAGATCCTATCTGGCAGCCAATGATAGAACAACCTTCTAACATATTCCATTTACACACAAATGAGAATCAGGAAGCCTTTCTGAGTTGAACTTTTTTTCTTTCAAGAGGGCTTGGTCTCCTTTCCTACAATTGCATTTGTATTATAGCAAAAATCTTCAAAATGTTCTCCTACCCTTCTCATTCTTGTTAAGAGCTCAATGCTATATATTTTTCCCTCTTTGCAAAGAGATGAGTGGAGGAAGTTTTTTTTTTTAATGTTTGTTTTACTTTTGAGGGGGGAGGAGGGAGGAAGAGGCAGAAAGAAAGGGAGTCACAGAATCTGACGCAGGCTCCAGGCTCTGAGCTGTTAGCACAGAGCTCTATGCAGGGCTCAAATTCATGAACTACGAGACCATGACCTGAGCCGAAGGTGAATGCTTAATCAACTGAGCCACTGAGGTACCCCATGGAGGAAGTTTGTAATGAGAAAGTTTGGTTAATAAAAATAACATGGCTTTGAAAACAAGAAAAAGAATTTAAGACAAAAATGAGACAATCGCTCACTAGAATCACACAATCAGTATCTGTAAGAATCCGCGATAAGCTAGACACCATGACAAGAGCTAAGATCATGAAAGTATTCTGTTGACCGAGAGCAAAAGAGGTCACTAATATGAATTTGTGGACCAAAGCTTGAGATGGTGATGGCGGGAAGGCATTTGAGCTGAACTAACAGTTCATGAAAATTCTGGCAGTGGTGTTATGCTAGATTGTGGAAATGAAGCAGTGGGAAATGGTGATAAATTACTCGTGCCTATGAATCTAAGTTAGTACATGTACCATTTGCTCCTTCCAAAATTTAAATGATCTTCAAATTTGTAAATCTGTGCACTTTAAGTTGGTACTATATCCAATGGCATCAGGCCACAGGAACATATGTCAAAAACTGGCTCCAAATTTATGTCTTTCAATAAAGTCTTCCCTTCTCCAGTCACTCGGCAGCTGTCCCCTTGGTGCTCATTTATACCATTTTGTACAATGTGGTAGATGAACTGCAAAGGGGTAAGCCCAATGCCCAAACCAGTTATGCTCATATCCTGCTCTAAGACTTTAAGGCTATGAGGTTCTAGATTTTCTCCATGAATAATTTCTTAAAAGCCCTCATCACAGTTCCTGGTGCAGGAAAGACAGTAATTGGTAGGTATTATTATTTATAGCTTTGTTGTTTCAAATATGTCTTGATTCATTTTATAGACCTATCTTTGGTCTCAATAAATGTCTGTTAAATAAACATATTAAATAAGCATGTTAAATAAGCATTTCTCTTATGTTGTGTTGGGTTAGGTAGATTAAAGAATTACATTGGTTTAAGAATCATGTGAGCCTAAATCCAGAAACTTTAAGATCTGTCATGCTCAGGCTCACAGGAAAACCCAGGCACTGATGTAACTCTAACCTCAAATACCCACAATTTCATTCCTAGTAAGATATAGGAAATGAAGGATAACCTCTTGATAAGCATTTTAGGGAGAGAAGAAATAAAAAGACTATGAAGTATAAACTTCATGATAAGTCTCTGGAACTCTAATCAAACTCTGTCCCTGAAGGGATGAGAGAGGAGTGGAGCCAGGCGCCTGTGTCGAGGTGGACATCTGCAGAGCCCCCCAGGGCTCTGGATGGAGGCCCAGGGCTCAAGGGTACCTGTGATTCACGCTCGATCCTGCGATCATTGAATAAAGCCAAAATAAGGTATTTCTGAAGTTAGAAAATTATATGGATGACCTCAGGGTCTTGGGGGCACCACCTGGTGAGTCCACGGCTCCGTAGCTGGGAGTCCCCAAAGTGCGAATATCAGCCATCATGCAGGGATATGAACAGCCTTCTACCATTTTACTTAGCTTCCCATGGAGGCATTTCCCCCTCCCAACAATATTTGATACCTGAGCTTCTTAGGGACTTAACAGAACTCCTAACTAAAATATATACATTGTCTAGCAATCCTGCTATGAAATATGATGGCACTCTATAGAAAATAATTCCTTTGCCTTCGCCATGGTTCTAGTGAAAATAAAGACACGCTTGACAATAAAATAAAATAAAATAGTGTCTAATGAAAAATAAAGACACTACAGAGTCAAGCACAGGACTGTTTTTGTTTGTGGAGCTGATGGCATTTAGAAGGCGGGAATTTCTTTTTTCAACAGCACAATACTTTGCAGCCACGAATCCATCATTCCATCTAGCCCACCTTGGGTCCCCTGAGGCTTAGCACAAGATTTTGAAAACCAGTGATAACTGTCAAAGTAATTTGGGTTGAAGGTGACATTCCTCGACACAGTTGAGGGGACGAAAAGGTGGGAGTGGGGATGATGAGCATTACGCACAAATAGCTCTTCCTAAAACCAGAGGTTTTCTGCAATAACGTCCAAATGGTTCGCCTTATTTTTCCCTCCACACACCTTTTTAACACATCGGTTCAAAGATTTTCTTTCCTGCTTTCTTACATTTTTCTTTATAGAGAGCGAAACTGTGGCACACTCTAAAGACGTGTTGTCGTTGGCGCACAATTAGCTTGTATTAAACAAGTACAGTGGTGGTGTTTTCAATTATAGTCCATGTGCACTGAGGGGGAGGCAATGAAGTCTCCTCCCATGACGAATCACCCACAATCTCTGTGGCTTTGAAAACCACTTTCACGTATGGGTGAAGTGAAAAACCTCTAGGTTCTTCCCACGAGTTTTTTTAAGTTATTTCAGAAACTGGCTCCAAATGTGGTTTTCAGGCAGTAATGTGTTGAAAAATACGATCAGCTATCATTTGTAGTCTTCATCCCTCCTTTAAAAAAATTTTTTTAATGTTTATTTTTGAGACAGAGACAGAGAGAGACAGAGAGAGACAAAGAGAGAGACAGAGAGCACGAGCAGAGGAGGACAGAGAGAGAGGGAGACACAGAATCCGAAGCAGGTTCCAGGCTCTGAGCTGTCAGCACAGAGCCTGACACGGGGCTCAAACTCACTAACTCCAAGATCATGACCTGAGCCAGAGTTGGACGCTTAACCAAATGAGCCACCCAGGTGCCCCCATCCTTCCTTTTAAATACTCCCACAATAGCTGGTTTCAAGCTACCATCATGGTGCCCCCACCTACAATCGGAAAGAGACGCCTACAATGGGCTCTCAGAAGCTCAGGTGAACCCACTCCAATACACCCAGACATAGCCACCCAGACTAATGGGAAAGATGAAGCACACATTTACCCCCCACGCCACCCCAAGGTTCAGCTGTTACACCAATATTTGGGGAGGTAGGTGGGTATCCAAATTTTTTTCCTCTGCCTCACTGCAAAGTTTTCTGGTTGTTGACAATTATCTCAGATTCTGGTCTAGGAGATTTTCAAGAACAACTTTCAAAAGTGGAGGGGGGGTTAGGGGGATGCTCAGTGGTCCACAAGACATCTTAAGAGCCCTTACTGGTATTATTGACTAGGAAAAAAAAAAAAAGCACTTAGCATAAATTAACCGAGGGAATTCTCAAGGATCCCTGAGGAGTAAGGAGGCAGTAAGTGTGAATTCCATTTTATAGGAAGCTCAGAGGTTCTGAGAAGATAAGAAATCAGGTTGGGCAATAGAACCATTAAGTGGCAGTAATCCTTCTCAGCTGCAGAGCAGAAGAGGCCCACTCCTCCGGGAAACACAACTAATCTTTATTTCCCCATATACTCCAGCCTTAATTCAGTTGTTCTGCTTAAACTCAACCTATTTTTCACCCAGCAGGTGCTTGAGGACCTGGTTAGTCTAAACTAAGCAATAGCCGCTGTGAATTTACATTTTCTTTTTGCCTCGTCGAATAATGCCACCAATCCTAAAAAATGTTTGGTTACGATAAAGTGTAGCCCTATGAAATGCACCCTATCACTGAAAAACTAAAATTTGTCTTATCCTTCTTGGCCAACATTCACTGGTCAAAAGAATAAAAAAAAAATATTTCTCCTCTCCCAGATATTCCTTTGTGTTCTCAATGCTCTGGGAAGAAAAGTAACCAGTTTTGGTTCCGACCCACTGGAGTGGATTAGGCTCTATGGGCTCAGAGGTGGAGGGCTTGAAGGGTTTTGCCCCAAGGGACCGAATAGACATGGATGTCCCAAAACTGGAAGATGGGGGTGATGGTATCAAGTGCAGGTGGGAAGCCAGGAGCAGAAGACACCTACACGCTTGCATCTCAGAGCACCTTGAGAAGCAGGAGCACTTCTTATAATTAACAACTCAGGCAACAACAGATGTTGGCGAGGATGCAGAGAAAGCGGAACCCTTTTGCCCTGCTGGTGGGAAGGCAAACTGGTGCAGCCACTCTGGAAAACATTATGGAAGTTCCTCAGAAAATTAAAAATAGAACTACCCTATGACCCAGCAATTGCACTATTTACCCAAATGATACAGAAGCGCTGTTTCGAAGGGGCACACGTACCCCAATGTTTATAGCAGCACTGTCAACAACAGCCAAGTATGGAAAGAGCCCAAATGTCCATCAGCTGATGACTGGACAAAGAAGATGGACAATGGAATATTACTTGCAAATTAAAAAGAATGAGATTTTGGGGCACCTGGGTGGCTCAGTCAGTTAATCATCCAACTTCGGCGCAGGTCATGATTTCATGGTTGGTTTGAGCCGCGTGTCCGGCTCTGTGCTGACAGCTCAGAGCCTGGAGCCTGCTTCAGATTCTATGTCTCCTTCTATCTCTGCCCCTCTCCCACTCTCACTCTCCCTGTCTCTCAAAAATACATTTAAAAAAATTTTTTTAATGAAATCATGCCATTTGTAACAATGTGGATAGAACTAGAGGGTATTATGCTAAGCTAAATAAGTCAGTAATTTATTTGTAGCTTATAAGTCGGAGAAAGACAAATATCACATGACTTCACTCACATGTGGAATTTAAGATATAAAACAGATGAACATAAAGAGAGGGAAGCAAAAATAATATAAAAATGGGGAGGGAGGCAAACTATCAGAAACTCTTAAATACAGAGAACAAACAGGGTTGCTGGCAGGGTGTTGGGTGGGGGGTGGTGACTAAATGGGTGCTGGGCATTAGGAGGCACTGGGTGTTGTATGTGAGTGATGAACCACTAAATTCTGCTCCTAAAACCAGTAGTACACTATATGTTAACTAATTTGAATTTAAATAAAAATTTTTCTTAAAAGTATTTCTAACTTCAGATTGGAAAAATTATTTAACCTCTGTGGGCCATAGTTTCCTCACCTAAAAGTTATTTCCTCGACTAGCTGATCCTTAAGATTCCTTGTAGTACTAAAATTCTGTGATTCTAAGATATTATAAAATCCCAAAAACAAAGGAAAAGAGAGACATTGTTCTCATTCTATTGTCCACCCAGCTGGGTTTATCAGATTAAGATTGTGAGTTATAAATAAAGGAAGAAAAGACACTGATACAATACAGAACTGGCATTTGCAAAAAGTACATTTTTCATCCATATGGATCTTAATCATTTCACGTGCTAACAAATAATTGAACAGACTATCTACAGAAATGATTTTGCCCATTCATCCACTTTTCTCTATAACAGTAAAAATAACTTTACTGCTTTGTTATAAAACTGTTTGAATAAAAATAGGGAAGTACAATCCTCAACATTTTCTGAGATCAAGCTGTGTGTCTCCACAACTCCAAGAGAAATGCATATACGCACTAAAGTAAGAGTGCCATCTGCTGGCTTAAATTGTCCACACATGTCTTTCTAACAATACAATGAAAAAGTTAACTCCACCAATAACTGCTAAAACTTGAGTCTACATCCTGCTTCATGAAAGCTCTGAACTTCCTCTAACATGATATATACAGCAAAAAGAGAAAAATAGTTTGTCCTGAAGCCCAAAATACACAAAATATATGAACAAAGTATTAATCCTGAATTACCTAAGTACTTATTTTAATCATATCCTACAATATTGACCACATTAAAAGCTATAAGCTTAGGTTAGAAAGTAAGTAGACAGTCTTTCTTTAAAAGCTTTAAGAAAGCTAGAATATCTGGAATGTTTATGCAGTAGGATATAGCGTCAATTGTCAAAAGTTTCATCAACAGCAACAAACTTATGAACAGACTTCAAATAAGGAAAAAAAGAAACAGGTAAGCTGAAGTCATGAGTCTGATATAACCATCACCCGATGCTTGCACACTGGTATCAGTGGGCAGAGGAAGGCCAGAACGAAGCACTTACCAACTCTTTCCTTTACGAGGTGCTATGATAGTAACATCAGGGTCACCAAGTTCACTCTTATTCCTCTTAATCCCCCCAAAATCTCCTTCAGAACATATTCTCTTTTAAGGCAACCGTTTATAAGAATAGAGATGCTCAGAGAATGTTTCACATTAAAATTAAACATTTCAATTACTTATACCAATAATTGTGTAAGATCCCAGGAAAACTCATTCCATTGCCTAAAATGTTGGATTTACTGCTTCACACAATCAACCAAGGAGCTGTAGGATGCGACTGGAATACTTTTTATTCAAAAGAGTGCACCAAACTTTTGTTTATAAAGCATTTAACAGAAGAAAACAATCATTCTAAATAAATGAGATTCAGTGTTACCAAGAAGCCAAGAGATGAACTAGCATGCCACTTAGCGTCCTTGGCATTCCTCATAATTTTCTGCCTTGCCTGTATCGTAACGATTATTTCATAACAACTCACTGAGTTGGGACATTAAAGATGTTTATGAAGGTCTCATGATGCCATGCTGTGAGGCTGTTTAAGTCAATTATTAAAATATTAAGTAACTAGTGCATTTTAAATGAATTTAGTCAATGACATAAAATACATATAAAAAAACAATATACTCACTGTTCTTTTGCTGAAAGATGGTATCAAACATATTATTTCCTCCATGTATGAATATGAGTGTAAATAAGCTATACCACAGATTACACACAGTCTGTGTTTTGGATTAAAACTATTTCATGGTCAAAGTTAGTGTCGGTGACATAGCTCCACACATTTTTCATCACTGGTGCCAGGAGGCAAGAACGCAGTTGTCTAAAGCTCACATACTGCATTTGTTCCCTGAGAAAGTCTTTGGGTCACTTTGTGAGCCTCCACTGACCAACCCAAAACTACTAGTGACAGAGCCCCAAAACTGCATCCATGAGGGTGCAGGAAACCACTCATGGGTTTAAACAAGCTAATGACAATACACAACCTGGAGGAAATTACTTCATGTACAACAGGCCACTCCTTCTACGTGTGCAACATTGCAAACTACCACAGATCACGTGACAGTATCAAGACCAGGAGCAACTTCTATTTATAGCACATGCCATAACAAATATTCTCTAAGGTATTATTTCATTTGTTTTTCAAGCCACCTTCTGAGAAGGGCAGGTTATTTTATAAATTGAAAATACTGATGCAATTTTTCATTAGTAAACAGCTATGTGGTTTCTCCACTTGAGTAATGTTTACCCTAAGATTAAAACAACAATATATATACAATGGAGTACTACATGGCAATTAGAAAAAATGAAATCTGGCCATTTGTAGGCAAGTGGATGGACCTCGAGGGGGTCGTGCTAAGCGAAATAAGTCAGGCAGAGAAGGACAGAAACCATATGTTTGCACTCATAGGTCTAACAGGAGAACAGGAGAAACCCAATGGGGAGGGGAAGAGGGAAAGAGAGTTCGGGAGAGAGAAGGACGCAAAACTTGAGAGACTACTGAATACTGAAAACGAACTGAGGGTTGAAGGGGAAGGGGGAGGGGAGAAAAGAGGTGGTGGTGATGGAGGAGGGCACTTGTGGGGAAGAGCACTGGGTGTTGTATGGAAACCAATTTGACAATAAACTATTTAAAATAAATAAATAAATAAATAAATAAATAAAATAGAGCTTGTCAATAACATACTAGTAAACACTAAACCATAAACTATAGATTGACATAACCCAATGAAGCAGGATGCTGGTGTCTGCCAGAAAGATTACATACCCTGTTGATGAAATTCATCTATCAGCCAGATGGCTGACACACCACACACAGCAAGAAATGCCAGTGAACCGGCAATCAAAGTAGATAGCTCCGTCTAGACCAGGAGATGTTGGTAAAGAGTGAAAAAAACTGAGTGGTACCAACAAACCTTTGTTTTTTTTTTAATATATCAATCTCATTTATCAGTACAAAAATATACTTGAGATCGAGATGGAAAAACAGAGACCCCAAAAGGTTACATTTTATCAAGTTCCCACAGTTAGCAAACTCAAGACTAGAACTCAAGCTTTAACCCTGAGTCCAGCAGTTAGGGTTGCAGACTGAAACAATGTGAAACAAAACAGGATAATTCACCAAAATGGTGAAAATAAAAATATATGCGGCCAATACACTAGTAGTCAAAGAATTTTCCATTTAAACAAGATACTGTAATTCACCATTTAGTGCTGTTGAGAATTTTTTTTAAATAGTTTATTGTCAAATTGGTTTCCATACAACACCCAGTGCTCTTCCCCACAAGTGCCCTCCTCCATCACCACCACCTCTTTTCCCCTCTCCCCCTTCAACCCTCGGTTCATTTTCAGTATTCAATGGTCTCTCAAGTTGTTGAGAATTTATTAAGAGCACAAGGAAAGGGGTATCTGGGTGGCTCAGTCGGTTAAGCATCTGCCTTCAGCTAAGGTCATGATCTCACAGTTCCTGAGTATGAGCCCCACATCAGGCTCTCTGCTGTCCAAGCAGAGTCCACTTCGGATCCTCTGTCCCTCCCCAGCTTGTGCATGTCCTCACTCGCTCTCTTTCAAAACTAAAAACTTAAAAAATAAATAAATAAAATAAAAATATCTAAGAGCATGAGAAAACAGACTACCTACATAAAGCCGCAAGTAGAAAAGTGATCCAACAGTTAAATTTAGATATAAAGACATAGCTATAGATAATACAAAGATATCCTTAAGAATATACAAATATCCTTACCCTTTCATCCAATAATTCCATCTCTAGAACGAATGCAGAATTATTTACAAGGTTGTTTCTCTCAAAGTTAATTGCAACAAATAATGGAAACAATATGTCTACCTAGACTAAATTAATAAAATTAAAATTAATGTTTGTCCCTCATTACAATAGCATACTATGTAGCCAAGAAAAATCAGGTTTTAGAAAAACAGTTTATAATTTGTGGAAAAACCTTGGGCATATGTTGATATATCTTGATATTAAAAGTATTTATAAGCAATATGATAGATATCATGCTACTTAAGGCCATATTTGTGAAAAAGCATATTTGGCAAATCTACAGTCAATAACACACATATAAAAACACACTGAAAAACATGAAATAACAGTAGTTATAGTTGTATTAGAAATTACTGGGGTTTTTTCTTCTTATGCTTTTCCATATTTTTTGCAATGAATACACATTTGGTTTTTCACAAAAAAATAATTTTATTTAAAGTAGCACAATGCAAGTAGAGACGCAGGGATAAACTAGGACATGCTTTGGTTGGGTCCAGCAGCTTCAGTGCTTCCAGGGCCCTCAGCGGATCAAGGAGTAACGCTTGAGCAGTTTATCTGGCTCTTAGTTTTCTGGAAGTTAAGGGAGAAATTGAGTAGGAAAGTCCAATTTCTATCAAGAGAAAACATTATGCACAGTTCCTTTTTCCTGGAACTACAGCTAAACAGGAATTTAGCGTCATTCAAATTCTTCTATAAAATACCTCATGAAATATATTGAACAGGAACTTCAACTGCTATCTTAAAATTCAGTAGCTTTTAGGGTGCCTGGGTGGCTCAGTTGGTTAAGAGTTCAACTGCGGCTCAGGTCATAATCTCATAGTTTGTGGGTTCAAGCCCTGCGTCAGGCTCTGTGCTGACAGCTCAGAGCCTGGAGCCTCCTTTAGACTCTGTATTTCCCTCTCTTTCTCCCCCTCCCTTCCTCCCCTCCCTCTTTTGAAAATAAATAAACATATAAAATTTTTTAATAAAAACTAAGCAAATAAACGCAGTAGCTTTCTTTGGGCATCTTTTAGGCATCAACCCTATGATAAATCATATTCTACTATGTGAAATTAAATATAAATACAATTAGGTTTGAGATCTGTGTCATCTCAAGGGATAGGTCCTTTTAACAGCGCATTTTGGTAGCAAGTGTTTTTTTAAAAAACCATAACAATCTATCCTATAATGCTCTAATCTAGAGGATTCATTTCATTCGTTGTTAATGAAGCCTGAATTAAAAGCAGAATGCTTCCTTTTATTTAAAAAGAATGTCTTTAACATCCCAATATATTAAATTAAAACAATCACTTCAATCATTTCCCCAAGGGATACCAGGTAGTCAATGTGTTTTTGCATGTTTTTGATATTGGAACGTGTATGCTCTGAATCAATCAAAACGCTTTTACCACCACAAATTTGAAAATGTCCCATATAGTGTCAACTGTATTCTTAGCAATGGCATAAATAAAATTGTCTAGAAGATTAACTGAGGTAATCATGTCGACTTTACCCTAGTCTTAAACAACCATCCCACCAGTCACCGAATCAAAGGCAAAGCCAAACCAAGGACTGAGTCTTTCTCTCGGCCAGGCTAGATATGCCAACCTCTCCTTCAACTACATCCTATCATACAGTGTCGCTGCCCCCACTCTGCCTTGCTCCTGTCCATGGCTGATTCACTGCCCTGTCTACAGCTGTCTCCCACCAACTGTAACACCAAAAGATATGTTTGGGAAGAACATTGCTCATAATTATATCTGTCTCCAAAAAGTTATGGGCATATCCCAGACATCGCTGTTTGCAAGTTGCTATCATTATTTTATTCAGCAAATGTTTTACTTTGTACCATGTATGAGTACTAGATAATATGATACAGATATGCAGAATACAGGGTTACAATTCATCTGGTAGCATTATGCATATGGTTCAATGCAGAGCAAACTGTCAAGTTTATCCAAATGAGAGTTGCGAGTTCAAAACTGTAAAATACATGTTCATATTCATCTTTAACGGCCTTCAAAGTGTTTTTTTCAAGTGTTATTGTTATTCCCGTACATTGGGATCTAGGGAGCAAGCGAACAGTCTGACCATTGTTCTAGCTTTGATTGTCTTCGGACCCACTCTCAGAGCACATTTTCCTACTGCACTATTTTATTGATATGGTGCACTGATACAAAGCAGTATTACTTAAATGATTGATTTACAAACGTGTTAACACCCTTCTACCACTTTTGGGGTTCTGGCGAATATCTGTCATGTTTGTGACAATCCAGCAACTTTTCTACACTCTTCTTTTCTGTCTGAACGTTTTCACACATTCTGACATGTCTGTTCATATAGAAGCCAGAACATCAATCTAGCTTGCAGCTGAGTTAGCAGTATGTGATACACCCACATAGGACTTCAGTCTGGGAAGCTGGTGACATGAGAAAGCAGATGTGATACATCCTTCAGTAAGAGTGGCAGTGGACATATCTGGCTTTCTGGGGTCAGAAGTCCCAGCACTTCCAGGGTCCAGTCTAGTATTGTCAGTGAAGTTGAAATATCTAGGACAAACTGCGGTGTCTGCACTGAGCGGTGGCAGCATTGGTGCCTTTGCTAAAGTAGCCACTAAGGTCTGCTGGAGGCATTATTTCCGGTTGTTTAGTGGTTGAGCCAGACATCTCAAGTCTATTGGACATTCCTTGAGGAGCCAAATATATTTTAACAAGCTTCTTCCCTGCACAGCTAAGCTAAAGTGGATTTTATTGTTTGAAACAATGACACATTTCCAACGGCTACTGATTATGGAGGGAGCCTTCCCATTAAGGATATTAGACTCTTAGCCTCCTTAATGATCACAGAGCAATATCCCTGGAGCACTCCACTTCCTACCCCTCAGGAATACAGACAATGCATGAGTAGTTGCAAACTCCCTTGGCAGCTTGCTGTCCTACTTACGCTTAGCTCAGCAACTGGAGTTGGCTTTTGGAAATGGACTTACATTTCTCTGCTTCACCCTTTCATTCCCTTCCTCCAAATCTTGGCATATGGCACTATTAATTTTCTTTACCTAACGGAGTGTCTGTTTCCCCCTACTATTTACCTTCAAAGTGTAAGCCAGTTCTCTCTACATTACAAAACATTTTTCCAGTTCTATAATGGGTATTGTGACAGCTACATTCTAAAATATGTCCAAATTGTTTCTGAAAGTCTTAGTGAGGAATTTAAACTTCCCCTTTACCCATAACAGACCTGGTAATTTCATTCAGAAAAAATTTTTTCATAGGGAAATCATATCACATTTCCATAATAGACATCCTGTTAAAGTGTTTGTTCATTGAATTGATCCACTAATACAGATTTTTACCAGCCTATCAGACATCCTAATGGTTCCTTCTGCAATACTAGCTTTGGTCAGCATTTTCATCTACAAAGAATTCTCCATAGGTTGTGACTTTTTAACAAATATAGGTATGCTTATCTACAAGCATACATAAACACTAATTTTTACTCTGAACTCTTGGAATTTATCAAATTTCTCAAGATGGGGCTGAAAACTGCTTTCATTACAATATATGAAAGGCGGGGTTAATAAATAACCAAGTGCAGTATAAATAAAATGGGGTCATAGAATTAAGAAAGCATATTATTCTGAAGCCCTTGAACAGCTGCTATTCATATATAAAACACATTATCAGCTCAAGCCTACGACATCTCAAACTACATCAAGAAAGCACATGGGATCATAGGAACGCATTCTGATATTTCGTATTAGGTTTTATAATGTAACTATTACTTCAGGGATATTTGGTCAAAATATCTTGTAAGTTGACCTAATAAAATTGGTTTTTCTGTTTGGAACTTCTAGATGTTCAAATTTTAAAAGTACAACTAGAAAAAATTTATATAATACAAGGATTAAAGAAGGATATTGACAAAAGGACACACTCCTTAGTTGGTCATAAATACTCCCTGTCTTCAGTGAGAGCTAAAAGTTGCATTCTAAAATGGAGACAGGAATTACAAACATTAAGAAGCATTAATCAAAACATATATGGGGGGAGTCTTGGCACTAGTTCTTTATGTGACTGATATAAATATAGGTCTGCATGATTTCTGCTGTACAAGGGAGGGAAATGAAGTTTAGCATCATGCTTAGAAGAAAGATCAACACTGGTGTTTGCCCTCAAGAATATCTGAGAATAATAGCAATAATTGCTTGGGGCATGCTAAGCATTTCTCAAGAAGTTTACAGGCATTATCTCATTTAATCCTACAACACTGAGATGTATCTTTATAACCCATTTCACAAATAAGATACAAACTCATTTCATAAATGTGATAGCAGTTGAGTAACTTTCCAAAGGTCACCATTTGGAAATTTGGGGCTCAAAAAGGCAATCTAAGCCCAGAATTTGTGTTTTATATGATTTACTATTCTGCATCCCTATTTTCTCTCCTGGGTCCTTGAAATTATTTGACATTGCATATTATAGATTTCCAAGTATGTGATTAGAGACATGAGGAAGAAGGGAGGAAGGAAATGCTTAGAAAATCTCTAGCATAAAGAAATTTTCCTCCTATAGGATTTGAGTGATGATATTACCCTCAGTAAAAATAAATAAATAAATTGTGAAGCAATATTATTCAAATGCTGGTAAATACATATCCTGGCAAAATATGCTTCCACCTGTTCAAGCTAATAGTTTTTTTTTTTTTTTTTGGACTCGCTTGTTCAGATCATTCATGATATTTTTAGCTGTGTTTTCCATTTGCATCATCAACAGAGATTGAATAAGAAGACATTGCTTTAATAATCAAATCAACCACATCTCAGTAATTAGCCACTTACTTCAACATAAAATGTATTTCACCTGCAGTATATAGAATGGATAATTTCTAAATTGTGCTTGCAAGCCTCATCAAACTGCTCTGTGCCACAATAATGTGCACGTGCACATGCACTTGACCTTTGATAATCACCATGTTTCACGTATGCATGTATTCTTTGCAAATTATTTCCTGATCACTAGAGTCCATAGAGAAGCTACAACTGTGAAGAAAGTACCCCTGCTAAGGCAAACTTCCCAAAATAAGGAAAATAGGTCACTTCTAATATCATCATTAATTCAAACAAACCAATATTGAGTGCCTGTTTTGTGGTTCAAGAAGTGGAGACAGGGTATAAATAAACACAGACCCTGTCCTCAAAGAGCTCAGTCTAGTTTATAGACTATGCAAGAAAATCAAATATTGGGATACACCAATAAATATTACAATCAAGAAAGCAAAAGACATTATGAAAGCCCAGTAGAGGCAGTTAGATGGAGAATAAAGAGATAGTATACGAATTTCACCCTGGGGTTGAATAGGGAACATTTCCAGAATAAAGGGCACTTGAACTAACCTTTAAACAGTGAGACACTTTAGCTAGGGTGAAGGGAATTCCAATCCTAGAGAAGATAATTAACAGTCATGCTCAGGAAAGTGTATTGAAACAGCAAACTGCAAGGAAGTTGACGTGACTGAACGAGAGTATGCATGTGGAGGTATGGTGAATGACAGAGCTGGAACAATCCCAAAAGCCACTTACCCTGAAAAATATAGGATGTGAATTATTTGCCGATAGTCTCTGATGCTTACATCTCCCCTCAAGAATAAATAAGTGTATTCCAAAGTGCATAGTTAGAAAACCACTGTACAGGTTCTGACTAAACATGGTAGACTGAGCAAATAGAAAACTGAATAAATGAAGCCCCACTAGTATAGTTAATAAAAAGATGCTATCCATAGGACTAGAATAGAATGGGTACAACAGCAAATGGGAGATGTTAACAACATTTAAGAAGATGGAAAGCAAATGGATGGATAGTAAACTGACTTAATAGATGTGAGAAAGCCGAGGGCATTTAGAAGAAAAACAAGTATGACCCATGACCCGCTGCACTGCAGAATCCAAGAAAAACATAGGAATTAGAGGCAAAGAATAGCTATGAAAGTGGGTAGGATGGTTGCAACAAGTACCCCTCATGTACCTTGGAAAACGAAGAAAAGTCTACTATGGAGAATGTGAACTAAAAAGGCTCTAAAAGGCACAGCAGAGGGAGGACAAGAAGTACCATATAAGAAACAAAGGGATGACTTGTATTCCCAAACATGAGATGAAAGGACTCTTTTTTGGAGAAATGAACTGGACCAAGAAGAAGGATCTGATGTTTACACTGAATATGAAAGACAACTTTGAGTAGTGTGAGCAGGACATCCTAGACAGAAGGTAGAGCTTGTGCAGATATGTCATCATGAAGGAGTGTGGAAAGTCAGAGGAGTGTCAGGAAGCTCAGTATGTTTAACAAATGGCATGTATCAGTTGAAGAAGGGTGAAACAAAATCACAGTGGGGTGCAGTTCAGGGTCTACCCATTAGAGCCTTTATATGTTTAGAGTCTGCAGTGCCCATTGTATACAAGAAGGGAGTTTCCATAGGAAAATGACATGGTCAGATTTAAAAAGACAAATATGGTTGTGGTATACAAGATTACCAGGATTGAAGTAAACTATAATAACAGAAATCCAGCTAGGGGACCAACATTTTCTTATCTCTACGAGAAAAACCAGAGCCTAAAGTAAGGTAATGGGATTGAGGAAAGTTGGGATTCCAGAGACATTTATAAGGTAGGGCTGATGGAATACTTTTAGTACTTGGATGTAAGGGTGAAAGGGAAGGGAAGGAGGCGAGGATGAAGCTTAGGTTTCTAGCATAGGAATGATGGCGGTACTATTAACCATAGAAAGGAATATTACAGAAATCATCATGTTGACAAAGGAAAACAGTGCAGTAGATTCTGAGACACACAAAGTCTGAGTTACTCTAGGATATCTTTTCCTAGAGATGAAAACACTATCTACAATTCAGGAAAGTGAACTCATCTGGAAGTACAGATCTGAGATTCAGCACCACATGAATAATGAAGACATGGTAGGGAATGAAAGCATCTAGAGGAGGCAAACACACATCACCACTCTCAGCTCTGTGCCCAGGGAAAGCTTCACAAAGCTACTGGAGGGCTCTTTCTTGCTAAGCCCAAATGTAACTTCAAAACCCTTCTCATTATTATTCCCCCAGTATCCATCTCCAATCAACCAGAGTTGGTACCTGAACTAAAAATAAAAATTTTTTAAATTCATTTATCTTCCTTGATGTAGAGCAAGAAAGAACAATCAAGGACTGGACTCTGAAGAGCAGGTTCTCAAACATCTTACAAACCATCAGTTTCATGGATGAACGCTGGCGTCAGCTGAGACAAAAGAATCTGTATGAAAGGATTATAAATTCATCTTGAACCAAACCATAAGGCATGTCCACATCCCATCTTACCAAACACTTTCTCGCCTGGACTTCTGTGGGAGCCTGATAATGGCCTCACCACCTAATTCTTGCCCCTCTATAATCCAGGCTCCACACTGCAGCCAGAGTAATATTTCCAAAGCAGAAATATGATTATGTCATCTCCACCTTCATCCTTACTATTAAATCCCCATTATAGGATCTCATGGCTCTTAAAATAGAGACCAAGATTTTTCACATAGTCTACAAACCTCATAGGACTTAACCTCTGATTCTCCAGCTTATTTTGTACCATGAGCTTTCCTCCCACCACCCCACCAGCCACAGCCTTGCTCCCTCCACCACTGGCTTTTGCAGATACTGTCTATCATCCTTGAGCATTCTTACCATTAGTCTTTACCTAGCAAGCTCCTACTCATCTTCTAGGTCTTGGGTTTAAGGTTCCAGTGGAACCTTCCATGAATGCTCAGATGTCCTCACAGCACCATGTGCCTTTCCTGCATAGCAGTCACCAATGCAGTAACTTCATATAGGTCTATGTGCCCTGTTGTTTCAATACTGTCTCTCCTACAGACACCAAGCTCCATCATTTCAGAAAAGACAAGTCCCCTTTTGTTTTCCCAATACCTAGCTTCATGTTTGACACATAGTAGGCACTCAATAAATATTTTTTTAATTTGGTTAGCTTTGGTGATCTAAATTTTGACAACATATTTTTTATTCCTGGAAAATATGCCTTAATAAAGTATTTACTAAGAATCTGCTTTCACTTTAAAATGAGTTAATATGGCTAAACAGACAAGAAATAACACTTGGCAAATAGTACGACATATATTTCAGTAGCCGTTTTAATTTCATCAGAATGATGCCATCATTTCCCAGCAAACGTGCAAAGTATTACTGAATACTCACATCACTTTCTGAAATTACATGCAGCTGGAAATCCTGCTGGTTCCAAAAATAAGAAAATGAGGCATCTATTCTCCTCCTTTATTGGATTTTCAGGTTGCTTTTCAAAAATATTACAATCCTTATTGTCCTCAGCATTGTCTCAAGAGTCATTAAGAACCCCATTCTCATTTAGTTTACCTAGCTCTGGGGAAGAACACCTCTTATTCTCCACCTCTAAGTATCTATTCTTTATAACAGGTTTTAAATTAAACCCACAAAGCTACACTGACACCTTAGATGAAGTAACAGCATCCATCAAACACCATTTGCTCCATCTCTTCCCTTGATTCCCATTTAAGTGAAAGAGGAGCAGGGTGGAGAAGTGGGTACTTCCATGGTGACACATGGGAGCATCCTCTTAGATATGTATAATACACAGCACCAGCCTTCTAATGTATTCCGACCAAACCTAAGAGAAGAACTGTATAGCATCCCAGGAAATGAAAGCACTACATAAATTGCAGTCTTTTAGCAACCAAAATCAAAGAGAAGTTTCACTCAGGTGCTACTGTTTCTATGTTTAAAGTTATATCCCTTAGACAGGAATTGTGCTTTAGGCAAAGTTGTGAAACACACACACACACACACACACACACACATACACACCTATATACCCACACACTTCTCATGTATCACCTGAAGCTCCTTAGCACTCTGTCTACATCTTCACCCACTGCCCCACACCTTAGCCAGCTTCCCTTGCAGAGAAAAAGAAATGGCCTCAGTGAGAACAGCCGACCTGCCTAGACTCTATTTTCTTGGTATGTGGTTCAGACTTGGACCCACCTAGTCATGGCTGTTCACCTGATAAACTACTTTATACTGAGATAATCATGACAGGTTAATAGTTTATGTGGTTCCCATATTATAAATATTTGAAGCTTCTTAGGGCAAGCCAGGAATTAATGCCTTCAGCTAAGCAATCACTGGTGGGGATTTGAAAGAGAGAAAAGTCACTGGAGTAAATCAGCTTTGGAGTTGGTTATCCATTATTTTACCCATGCAAACATATTCAGCTTTTCAAATATTAAGGAGAAAACAAGGATGACAAATAAGAGTGCATCCTGGTTGTCAGAATTCCATTCAATTCAGTAACTTAGTTAGAGTCCCTGGATATGATCCCCATTTTCAAGGACCTTACAGTCTGGGGTGCTCAGCTACATCTCAGTCTTGAAGTCAAAGGCTCTGTAACTCACTTCTTCTAGAATATAAACTCCATTAGAGCAAGAATCACTTTTTGGCAACTATAAACTCAGTGTCTAACACTGAGCTCAGTAAATATTTGGTGGATTAATGAATACTAAGTAGCATGGCCTGGCAAATAACAAAATCTTTTAGTTCATTTCCCTTCTACAAAATAAGGATGATAATATCCACTTCATAAGACTTCTGTATAGATTAAATTAGATGACATATGTAGAAAACTCCTAAAAAACGTTCAGGAAATAGTGCCTTTTTTTCCCTTAGGTGGACTGTTCTAGTTGCATTTACAGAAACAAAGATGTAACAGACAGAGAACACAGTCAACTTTTGAGTATTCGCAACAGAGATGAGTACCTGTGAGGTTACAACAAATATGATCCAGATCCTATAGATAAGTACAGATTAGGATAGAATAACTGGGAGTGAAACAGCAGACTTGAACCATCTACCTTGAAGGAACTACAAATTAACATACTCTCATTATACAGCTAACCAGGAAGGTGGTAAGAAAGTAGAGGACTTAGTCTTACACTAACTCCATATGCCACACCCACAATCACATTACGGTAATTCGGCATTACACGTGGCATTTGGTAATAATATTCCTGAGGATCCACAACACTCTATTTTGTCCCCTGCTCTCACAACACTAAGTTTTTCATCAATTCTGTGTCCTGTTTATCATTAAAGTAGTTCTAACAAACTGAAGAGTTATTTGAGACTAGTAAATGTGAAACATGCAAAATAGAAATGAAATGAAAATGATTCTCCAGGGCTTTGCCCAACTTTGAAATATGTCTCTGTTTTTACCATCTGCCATAAGTCCCTCTCCAATAAAGATCCAAGGAAGTAAGAATTCATTTTCAAGGCAATTTAATAGGTACTGAATATGCTGCTTTATTAGGTACTATGTCATAAAATAAATCACGTTATTTTTGCTTGAGTCATTAGCTTACATAATCTAGTCCTTTACACAAAGTTCTACCTTCTAATATATATTTTAAATTCTTTCCGCAATAGGAGTAAAAACTGGTACTGAGTTATTACTGGTCCACTTTGGGAATGTGTGAAATAGTGGACCAGAGCTTAGTGGTGCCATCAGTGCCCTGAGAACAGAGTTTTCTCCCCAAATCACAGAGGGTATTTCTTGGGAAGAACAAACCTCATTAAGCACCAGAGTTTAAACTTCTGATTAGTGGTTGAGCCCAGAAGATTTAGGACCTTGAAACATGTTGCTAGTTTTCATCTTGAAAACCAGAACAGGACTATATTTTGGCTTAACACCTACTGTTTGACCTTTCAGTGTTCCTTCCAGTTCTTTAATTATAGCCTATGGAGAGACCATGGTATGCAAACCAAAGCTATGCTGTTCATCATAAAATATATCCATTTGATCATTCAACACACACTAATTAAGTACCTATTATGTTCAGGAATTAGAATAGTACAAGGATGAATAAGATAAGATCTTATGAGAGAGACAGACATGAAAACAATTGATCTCTAGCATTCAGAGCATGACAGCTATAGAACAAAGTAGAATGGAAACAGAGAGAGACCACAGGGGTCAGGAAAGTAATCACAAAAGTGGTGTCAGTTGAGCTGAACATTAAAGAATCAATAGACTGTTTTTCAGACATATAGGACAGTTATTCCAGTCAGCAAGAAACGTATTTCAAAGACATGGATTGAGATAAGCAAACTGATTTTGGGAACATTGAACAACCTGCCCCCAGTAGGGAGAGCTAGGGAAGACAGGTAACTGGAACGGTAAATTATAAATTAAAAACCAAGATAAAAGCCAAATCACAAATGTCCATTATTAATTCATGAACAAATATTTTGGGGTCATTTAACTATATGCTAAAAGTTACCCTAGGCAATGAGGCGCAGCAGTGAACACAGCAGATAAGATCCCCGCCCTAGATTCTAGCATACATCAGGCTATGGAATTTGGACTTTAGTTTACAAGCTTCAGAGTTAAACAGGAAAAGCTGCATGAGCAGATTTAGAATGGCAATTCTTTTGACAGTGTGAAGAATGAACCGGAACAAAACAAAGTAGTAAGATGAGTCAGAAGACTACTTCAAGAGACCAGATGAGTCCTGCTTCTGTGATGTCTTCCATGAAATATATGATCTCCTCCCATATGTATCTTGATCAAGAATCTGGAGAGAATATTCATTCTAAAATATCATTACTTGACTCAGTTCTCACAAAAGTTGTGGGATTTTTCTCTTCAAACATTAACAAACTTCTACATCGAGAATATATTTTTGTTGGATCCATATCATGTTACACCAATCATTCTGACTCATTTCCTGAACTTTCAGTTATTCCAAGAGAGCCTCATTCTGTCCAAGAGATTTGAGACAGGGCCAAACAGACTAAAGCCACCTATAAGGGTGCAGTGAATTTTTGGTTTCCAGAGGCCTTCCAAAAGAAAAGATGAGCCAAGACTCCTTGAAGCTACAAAAAAGGAACTAAACTGGTTCTTCTGCTCTAAACCACACTTCCCAAGATACTTAGGACCTCCAGGATCTATGATCTTCCAGATTCTACCATCCATTTCGTATGTATCCCAGAGTCTCAAGAATTGCCCAAAGCCTTAAAATTCATGTGAGAGGGCCCCAGAAATTTACTCTTTTTCATATGGAATTTCACAAATTTCTATTATTTGCTCCAAGTAAAGAGCAAAGAAATTGGGCAAATTATTTGTAATCAGACTCATTTTAAAGATGAAGAAATTAAACCGAAAGAGGGCAAGACTTTTACCCAAAGATGTGTGCTAGTGAGTTGTACAGTCAGAATTAGAATCCAGAGATTTGACTCTTATACCATGGTCTTTGTTTTACCTTCATGCTGTCTCTTCAGCCATCAACCATTCTCTCTCCTTTTGTGCCTACACAGCTGCATAGCAATCCCTTGCTTTAAGATTAATTAGATAACTTATTTTATGTTAACCTAGACCTCATGAAGTGATCACTCTTGGTTTTTTTACAGCCCAAAGCTTTATGTTTTCTATGTTATCCCTAAATAAGACCTCTCCTTTTCTTTAATGACTCCCTTCTCTTCCTCTCAAACCTCTCAAACTTCCTCAGAGTTGCAGAGAATTTGGGGCCTAGTCAACCCACAATGACCCCAGAAGGATTAGGGCTATTTTTAGATCAAGACTGACATATTCAGGCAGCAAAAAGAGCCAGTGAGACGCCAAACTCAGTATCCACCCTGGAAATGAACAAAAATGGGAAGCAAGCTGGCTTGTTCATCTTTTCAGATTTATAATAAATCTGTGGGACCTTAGTGACTTAGCAATGACTCCATGCCAGGAATACTGTGCCTCAGCCAATCCTGGAGCTTACTCTGCTAAACTCAGACAACCTGGGTTTTTTCAAAAATATTACTTTCACATGAAGTCCTCACAACTCAGCCACTGCAGCCAAGAATAAGGCCTAGAGGGGCACCTGGGTGGCTCAGTCAGTTGAGCGTCCCGGCTTCAGCTCAGGTCATGATTTCATGTTTTGTGGGTTCGAAGCCCACGTTGGGCTCTGTGCTGACAGCTAGCTCAGAGCCTGGAACCTGTCTTTAGATTCTGTGTCTCCCTCTCTCCCTGACCCTCTTTTGCTCATGCTGTCTCTCTGTCTCTCTGTCTCTGTTTCTCTCTCTCTCTCAAAAATAAATAAAACATTTTTAAAAATTTAAAAAAAAAAAAAGAATAAGGTCTAGAGAGCACACTGGCAAGGGTGGTGCCAGTCACATCACAGTCATATGAGGTGAGCGGCAGCATGTAAAGAAGGAAAAACCTCCTAAGTAAGAATCAGAAAACCTAGAGTCCTTACCACTTATGATATGATGCTAAGAGAGTCACAATGAAGCTGCAGAGTGTGCAGCCTTCAGTGTTGGTCTCTCCAGGGACTGCCTCTGCCTCAGCCACCGGCAGCCCCTCCACCCAAAGTCCCACCCTTCCAGGAGCAGTCTACAAGCAATGACTGATCAAGGCGTAAAGGACTGGAAAACTCGGCCCAAGGTGGGACATCTCTGAGAGGCTAGAGTTCCCCATGGGGTCAGCAAAGGCTACCAGGCTGGGCCTGCGTCATAGCTGGACTCCTCCACCTAATTCTGCCTCTCCCAACTCTCTTGCACAGGACTGACCCCAAAGGAACTCTACTGCACATCCTTAACAATAAACACTGTCTCAAGAGTGGATTCCTGAGAACCAAACATGGAAACTAGGTAACTCTAGAAAAATGACTCCTCAAATAAGGATCTAAAATTCTATTATTTAGGTTTAGAAATCTCCACACACTTGGGGCACCAGGGTGGCTCAGTGGGTTAAGCATCCAACGTCAGCGCAGGTCATGATCTCATGGTTCGTGGGTTCAAGCCCTGTGTCAGGCCCTTTGCTGACAGCTCAGAGCCTGGATCCTGCTTCAGATTCTGTGTCTCCCTCTCTCTCTGCCCCTCCCCATTCATGTTCTGTTTCTGTCTCAAAAATAAACAAACATTAAAAAAATTTTTTTAAAGAAATCTTCACACACTAGGCAAAGTCATGCTAGAATTTTTAAAATTTTTTTTAACTTTTATTTATTTTTGAGAGACAGAGCATTAATGGGGGAGAAGCAGAGAGAGGAAGAAACAGAATCCAAAGCAGGCTCAAGGCCCTGCAGAGCCCAATGTAGGGCTTGAACCCATGAACTGCAGGATCATGACCTGAGCCGAAGGCAGATGCTTAACTGACTGAGCCACCCAGGTGCCCCTAGAGTTTTAAGGTTAGACAAAATCTCTGCTAAGCTCCCAAAGGACAAAAACATGAGTAATAACAACAACAATACTAATGCTAATATAGCCTTCTGCCTCCATTTCTTCATAGTTGAATGGAAGCAAAACCGAGATGGACTCATGGAATTGGAAAGTGTTTCTTCTCCCTCAGCAGCTTTACCTTTCTCTGCAATCCCATTAGACACAGTCCAATATTACCTCCAGTGCCTAGTGTCTTCCTACTCTCTGACTCCTTCTTTCATAGCAATGGGAAAATAAAATGCTGCAAAAAGCCATGTCAGATGTAGCCTCAAAAGTATGTTTGTTAGACTGATTACATCAGTGAGCTCTGTGAAAAGCACTCAGATCCCCTTTCAGGACTGAATGGCTTATCTTCCAGTGGGTAAAAGTGTTACTGGGAAATGGTCCTCATGTCTCAGTCTTCTCCAGGAACTGACTTCAGTTGAAAGCAGATGCATCACCCATGAACAAGGCCCCATCAAACGACTGGCCAGTGCATGAGCTTAATGGCCCTCCCCCTCCAACACAACATAACACAACTGGGAAGGGGCAGCCCAGCTTCTGAGCATCCTGTGAAGTTGGCTGAAGCTTGGAGACTAGAGCAGAGCCCAACTTCTCCCCTGCCCCATACTGATCCCTTTCCTTCCCCAACAAACACTGGCCACAAAATCACTTCCTAATAAGTTTCCTGCATTCTAATCTCTGTCCCACAGAATCTGCTTCAGTTGATACTGGTAATCTTCTGAAAAAGCACATACTACAATAAGATCTTGTTGTTGAATATTCTCTGGCTGACAGACAATGAGAGCCCCATCACTAGTGGTGGATCCCAGATAACTCCATGTCCTCTACATCCACTCCCCACCTACGCAACATGTATCACAAGGAGCCCAAAGAATATGTATGAAACTGGATTCTATGGAAGCTAGATCAAAGTAGACAATGCAATTGCTACTTTCACCACTGGGGAACTGAAATGACATACCAATGGAAATAAATGCACCACCAGGTACAATGTATCAGGACTTAGAGAATTGGAGGAAATATAAATTTTAAGAAAAACAGAATTGGGTGGTAGATTCTGGGGACAATTTATGCTCTGGAGAAAAAGATAATGAAAGTCTGATGGTCATAAATTATTGAAAGCTAAAGTGTAAAATAAAATTGGAGGGCCCATTTCCCAATTTTAAAACTTACTAAAAAGTAAGTTTTCAAGACAGGGTAATGAATACAGGGTAGTATTAGCATTAAAAAAATACATATAGATCATTGGAGCCCAGAAATAAGTCCGTGCATTTATAGCCAGTTGGCTTTTGATACTGGTGCCAAGTCCTTCAATTGAAGAAGTCTCTTCAATGACTGGTACTGGCACAAGGAATATTCACATGCAAAAGAATAAAGGTGAACTCCTAAATGACACTCTAGACTAAAATCAACCAAAATGAATCAGATACTCAACTTAAGGGCTAAAACTTTAAAAAGTCTTAGAAGAAAATAGAGGGGTGAATCTTCATGACCTTGGATTTGCCAATGGTTTCTTAAATGTGAATCCAAAAGCACAGGTAACAAGAAATAAAGAGATAAATCAAAATTCATTATAAAGTACACTCTCAAGAAAGTGAAAAGGCAACCCACCAAATGGTAGAAAATACTTCCAAATCACTTATCTAACACGGGTTTAATCTCCAAAGAACACCTACAACACAATGACAAGAAGACAACCCAAATTAAAATAAAATATTCAATTCAAGTACTTTGCTTTATTTTTTTTAAAGCAAAGTACTTAAATACACATTTCTCAAAGAAGATACAGAAATGAATTCCGGGTAAGTTCCAAATGAAGTAGCCATGGTGGCAAAGATGTAAACTATGAAGGTCCCAATAGGATGACTGCCACTCCCCATGACTTACCTACCCATAGGCACTGTAGAATGTGCAACCTTACACCAATGCGGAACCTCATACCTTAAAGTAACCAATCGAGCATCTGATAGCAAGTTGACTATATTCTTCTATATTAAAGGAGCAGTGATCCATCTTAACTGGAACAGACACAATAGGAGTATGGGTTTGACTGCCCAGCCTACAGGACATCATCTAGTACTAGCATATGAAGATCTTCAGAGTGTTTGAGCCCCCCATCACTGACATAGAACCTAATGTAAATTACAGCAGACCAACAGACCTATTTTATAGCAAATGAGATGTGGCAGTAGAATCCATCATACCACCACATACCACCACCCAGAAGATGCCAGCCGAATAAAGTAACCAAACAGGCTGTAAAGTTACAGCTTAGCTTCCAGTTCAAAGACCCTTCAAGGACGGGATGCCATCTGTGAGGATATTTCAAATCAGTGACTATTATATGGTGCTAGTCTACAAAAGGAAAAACCCACAGGTCTGGAACCAAAGGGATGAAGCAGGTATGTCTCTCCTTATTCCTATGTCCAGTGACTCACTTGGAGAATTTGTACTTCCTATCCTGGCAGCTCTGGTTTCTGTCAATTTAGAGGTTTTGGCTCCCAAAAGAGACCCAGCAATTTTCAATCCATTATTGATGCTCAAGTACTTTGGCTTCCTTTGCCAAGAAAGGATGCAAGAACCATTATCATCCTGTCAAGAATTATTGATGCTGATCGTCAGGAGGAGGAAGGGTATGGAGGAATATATTTGGCATCCAGGTGATCCACTTGTGAGTATTCTTTGCCCAAATATTAAAGAAAACTGATGAATGCAGCAGCCATAGCCTGAAATGGTGACCAGGGGTTCAAATATTTCAGAAATGAAGGTCTGGGTACCTCAAAGGACAAAACCTAGACCAGAAGAAATGCAAGCTGGTAATGAGGGGAACATATAATGGATAAAGAGGAAGAAGTTGATGACTATCAATTGCCACTAAAGTCCAGCTCATTACTAAGGACCATGGGTTATACCATGTACTGTCCTCTTATGAGAACATAGAAAGTGGTCTAGAAGGGGTTCCTGGGTAGCTCAGTCAGTTAAGCATCCTACTTTGGCTCAGGTCATGATCTCATGGTTTATGAGTTCAAGCATCACATCCAGCTCTGTGCTGACAGCTCAAAGCCTAAAGCCTGCTTCGGATTCTATGTCTCCTTCTCTCTCTGCCCATCCCCTGCTTGCTCACACTCTCACTTTCTCTAAGAATAATTAAACATTAAACATTTTTAAAAAGAAAGAAAGTGGTCTAGAATTCCCTAGAGGACTCACTCCCAGAAATTATATGTAAAATCAGAGTTGAGTAGCAAAAGAAATAAAGTAGAAGCTATCATATGGAGTCCAGTCCCTACAGTACTGGAGACTTATCTCCCCTGCTACAGAAGTGTTGTCAGCTAATAGCCCTCAGTTGTCAGGACTTTCTAGAAACTGCCCTAAGCTAAAGAAAGCCTCCTTGCCCAAGGTCACATCCCCTTACCAGGGGCTGCTTGCATCAGTGACAGGTCAACATAGAGTTGTAGCAGCTGGCCTATCACATCAAGGTAGGACAGCTCTGAGGGCATCCACCCTGTAGAGTTAGCAGTGGCCTTTTTGAGAATGTATCAGAATCTAGCAGCTCTTTTCACCTAATCCTGCTTCCTTCTCTTCCCACACAGGTGTTAATCCCAGAGCACTTCCCCAATAAACTTCCTGTTTCCAAATTTCTATCTCAGAGTTTTTGCTCTCTGGGCATGTGATCTGCAACATTTATAATTACACAATAATGGAAATAAATCTCAGGAAACACTGCATTTTAAGCTTCTTACCTATAATATTCTTTCATCTCATCTCTTAATTCTAACTTATCTTTTAATCATTCCCAATTAACTTATTATCAAACATCCCCAAAGAAAATTGAATAAATTTTCTATTTTTCAAGTCTCCAAAAGTGTATTCATACTATCTTTAGTCTCATTAAATGATCTTACTTCAGGAAATAAAGACTAAACATTCTTTCCCTTCACTTCCTCCTTCCCACTTCTAAATTTCTTTGTGTGCTCACACATACTTTTTCCTTCCTTTCTCAGAAAACCAAGTGTCTCTTTCTATATCAAGGTTAATTCTTACTACTTAGTTCTTTATGGTATGATTTTGTGACTTCTCCAAAACAGTATTTCTTTAATCAAAGTCTTTTCCATCTGAAAGTTTCCTTCGAGTTTATTAATATCCAAAACATTATTCCATCAAAGTGTTTAATCTCTCCATACAAAAGTTTCTTTCCTTTTCATCTATAAATAACATTGCTTACTTAAAAGACAAAAATCAAATCTCAAAGTGTATTTTTTTCTTTAATGTGCCATCTTGTTCCTCTCCTATTCATTACCAATAAACAAGGTGGAAAAGTATATACTCACCATATCTTTTCCATTTTGAGTCCACACTTCAATAAACCATAAACTGTACTCCATCCATAACTCTACCGAAACACCTCTCTGAAAAGTCACAAATGACTTCCTAATAGTCAAATCCAAGGACTTTTCCTTACTCTTTTTCTTTTTTCAACCATCCTATGGTGTTTTACATCATTTCATCTTATTCTTAAGATTCTTTCCTCATTACATTTTCTAAGAAGCTGTACTGTCCAGGTTTTCAATCAAACTCTTTAACCACATGTTCTCAACCCACCTGGCACCAGAATTCCCTAAGTCAGTTCTTGATTCTTTTTTCTCTTCCAACTCTGAACCTCTTTTTTTCTGGGGATCCCATTTCTCCCCACCTTGAACTATGAAAACTATGATTCTGGAAATGAAATCACCAGGAGAGGTTAAGAAGATGGCAGAGTAGGAGGATCCTAACAAGCTCATCTCATCCCATGAACACATCTAAATAATAGCCACAACTGTGCAACTAATCAAAAAATTGACCTGACAACTGGCAGAACAAGGAGACTTTCCAGTTAATTGTAGAGAGGAGGCCACACCAAATATGGGAGGACTTAGTCAGAGACCAAGTTCTTGGTGAGACTAACCACAAACAGGACGGGCACCATAGCACAGAGAAAGGAGAGGAACAGGAGCGCCTGGGTGGCTCAGTCGGTTAAGCCTCTGGCTTCGGCTCAGGTCAGATCTCACGTTCGTGGGTTTGAGCCCCGTGTCAGGCTCTGTGCTGACCACTAGCTCAGAGCCTGGAGCCTGCTTCCGGTTCTGTGTCTCCCTCTCTCTCTGACCCTCCCCCTCTCATACTCTGTCTCTCTCTGTATCAAAAATAAATAAAACATTAAAAGAAGGGAGAGGAACAGACCCCACACCAGGCACCCCAGACACAGGGAACCTGCACTGGGAAGACAAGTCCCTGTAACCTTTGGACTTGAAAACCACTGGGTTTAACTTTATGAGTTTTTACAGAGTTAAGTCTCCAGGTATTTTTAAAATAAGTGGGCTTAGCCCTAGGAGAGCCAG
Organism: Suricata suricatta; assembly: GCF_006229205.1. Classification (NCBI taxonomy): domain Eukaryota; kingdom Metazoa; phylum Chordata; class Mammalia; order Carnivora; family Herpestidae; genus Suricata; species Suricata suricatta. The sequence continues at coordinate 87,046,327 of NC_043709.1, forward strand.
AGGGCAATGGGAAACTGATTCCCCACTCTTACTGAGACAGCATAATAACAACCTGCCATAGAAGCAGCAGTTTGCAAAGTGCCTCGGGTATACATAAAGATTTGTTTACTAATCTCAGAACATATGCTGGAGGGGCAGGAATCTTTAGGAGGCTTTGCCAAGAACAAAAGACATGGTGGCCTCCATTTCTCTCCCTCACTGCGCCCTAGATAGTAGAACAGTGGGAACCAGTGTGACCACTCTCCACATATCTTGTTAACCCTGCACACCACACCCCCGCAGCCTCCTGCACAGCCACCCCATCCAATCCATTCCACTTAGCAGGAGTCCCTCCAAAGTAGTTCCATGCCATACCTTATCCTGCAAGCAGGCCCGGCAGGAACTGGCATCACTCCAAGTGACTACTGTCCTAGGAAGAGGGGAAGATAACAACACACACAAGTCTGACTGCAGTCCCAGCAACCAAACCTAATAACTGGCAGTGCAGAGAGAGTGCCCCGCCAACCTGCAGTTCCAGGTGACAGACTGAGGGAAGGCATCTTATCTGTCAGCCCTGCCCACCAATAAAAACCTCTCAGCGGGCAGCACAAGGAGAGAGCCCTGCAGTTAGGGGTCACTGCAGCCCCAGCAAATGGGTTGGGGGCAGGCATCCGGTCTGACTGCTGACAGCGCCCAACTACAAGCCCACAACAGCCCTAGCCTGCACCAAACCTAACCCAAGATAGGCAGAGTAGACCATTAGGGCCAACTAGACTAAAGGCAATGAGGTTCATCCACAATAGTAGGGTTCACGTAACCCACATAGGAGACACCCCTGAAGCATACAGAGTATTACAGGACCTCTTCTTCATAAAGCCACTACTTCAAGATCAAGAGACGGAGCAGACTTTCTAACACACAGAAACAAGGAGAGTCATACAAAATGAAGAGACAGGAATATTTTCCAAATGAAAGAACATAATAAAATCACAGCAAAAGAGCTAAATGAAATGAAAGGCAACATGCCTGACTGACCATTTAAAGAGTCATAAAGATACTTACTGGACTTGAGTAAGGAAGAGAGGATCTCAATGAGACTTTCAACAAAGAGACAGAATATATGAAAAGAACTAATTATGGATGAAGAACAGAATAACTAAAATTAAAAATACATTAGGGGTGCCTGGGTGGCTCACTCACTTAAGCATCTCACTCTTGATTTTGGCTCAGGTTATACTCTCACAGTTTCTGAGTTCAAGCCCCATATCAGGCTCTGCTCTGAGACTGCTTGGGACTCTCTGTCTCCCTATCTCTCTGCCCCTCTTTCACTTGTTCTCTCATTCTCTAGTTCTCTCATTTTCTCTCTCTCTCAAAAATAAATAAATAAACTTTAAAAATACATTAGAAGAAATCAGTAATAGATTAGAGGAGGCAAAAAGAAAGGATCAGCAAGCTGGAAGGCAGAGTAATGGAAAGCAACAGAGCTGAACTGCAAACAGGAAAATAAATAAATAAACCAGAATAGGTTAAGGGAATTCAACAACATCATCAAGCATTTTGTAGCAGAAACTCTGCAGGCCAGAAGGGAGTAACATGATACATTCACAGGGCTGAAAGGAAAAATCCTGCAACTAAGAACACTCCACTCACCAAAGCTATCACTCAGAATAAAAGGAGAGGGGCGCCTGGGTGGCTCAGCTGGTTAAGCATCCAACTTTGGCTCAGGTCATGATCTCACAGTTCATGAGTTCAAGCCCCACCTTGGGCTCTGTGCAGACAGCTCAGAGCCTCAAGCCTGCTTTGGATTCTGTGCCTCCCTCTCACTCTCTGCCCCTCCCCCACTCATGCTCGGTCTGTCTCAAAAATAAATAAAATATTTTTTAAAAAATTTTAAAGGAGAGATAAGGAGTTTCCCAATCAAACAAAACTCAAAGAAGTTTATCAACACTAAATCAGAAAGAGAATTCTTTAAGTAGAAGGTAAAGGATGTCAGGTGTAAGAAAAGACGGAAAAGAAAAAATTTCACAGGTAAATACAAATTTAATAAAAGTAACAACAGATCAAGCACTTGTAAAACCAGTACAGAGGTTAAAGCACAAAAACAGTAAAATCAATTATATCTACAAAAATCAGTCAAGGAATCCACAAAAATAAAAGGATATAAAGTATGACATCAGATACATAAAATGGAAGGGAGAGAGTAAAACCCAGTGCTCTTAGAATGGGTTCAAGTTTAAGCAACCATCAACTTAACATAGACTGTGTATGCTGAAGGTGTTACATATGAGCCTAATGGTAACTACAAATCATATACAGTAAAGCCCTGTATTGGGAGTAATTTGTTCTGTGAGTGTTCCACAAGACAAGCAAACATTTCTAATAAATTTTGACTTGGAGAGTGAGCAATATCTTGTAATACGAATAGTACATGATGCCGAACATCAAACGATCACTACAGAGCCAATGGTTCTTCTCTCTCTCTCTCTCACTCACTCACTGTGGGATTGTGGGTAATCATCTCCCATGCTTGGATCCTCAGTCTCAGGCCACAGCATTTGGCAGAAATCAAGGATTTTTTAGAACATTGGAAATGCCCACAACTGGCATTTAGTATATTTTTTTGTCACTTCAAAGCACCTATGGACAGTCCTTTGTTTTTCCAGACAAGAGTAAGCTTGGGAATGCTTTGCTTCATTCTAGGTCATTGGATAGGTTCCTTGTTAAAACTGCATAAAAAGAAAAAAATTGAGCCAATGGATAGCAGTGATTCCATTAGTGATAGTAAAAGTTGTCCTACACAATAACCCTCCTCTCTCTTGTCTCCCTCACACCAGCCACAAACGTTTGCAAAGGTAAGTAGAGGTTAATTTGTTTTTCTTTATATTTTGTATTTTATTATTTTATGTTATATTAAATATTCTAATCATTTTCACATGAATATTTTTGGGTTGTGGAATGAGTCAGTCACTTAAGTATCCATTATTTCTTATGAGGAAGTTCACTTTGATATACAAGTGCTTTGGATTACAAGCATGTTTTCAGAATAAATTATGCTCACAAACCAAAGTTTTACTGTACTTATAAAAATACAAGAAAAATAAAGCAAAAAATAAAGAGAAAGGAATCCAGCATATCACTAAAGAAAGCCATCTAAATACAAGGGAATAGAGCAAGAGGAGAAAGAAACAGAAATGCTACAAAAACAACCATAAAGCAAGTAACAAAATGGCAATAAATATATACCTATCAATAATTACTTTGAATGTAAAAGGACTAAATGCTCCAATCAAAAGACACAGGGTGAGAGAATGGTTAAAAAAGTAAGACCTATCTGTATGCTTCCTACAAGAGACTCACTTTAGACCTAAAGAGACATGCAGATTGAAATTGAAGGGACAGAAAAACATTTATCACACAAACGGAAGTGAAAAGAAAGCTGAGGTAGCAATACTTATATTGGAACAAAATAGACATTAAAACAGACATGGTAAGGGGTGGAGCCAAGATGGCAGAGAGGAAGGGAGCTCTGTAAACTCCGTCCACCCCATTTATCGAACTGAGAAGGACATTAGTCTCATCTGCAAGAGCAGAAGGAGAAAATAAGGACTCCAGAAAGGAAAGAACCTCAAAGATACCTGAGTGAGTGAGTGCGAACTGGGGAGATCTGAAAACGGGCTAGCCTGGGAAGGGAAGGGGAGGTGGGAGCCTCAGCCCAAAACGGGGCAAGCGCATGGAGCCTGAGAGACAAAGGGAAGAGACAGAGAGACTAAACACGCTCATAGTACTATCTCTGGGAAAGAGGTAAGGAACGCTTGGCTGTGCTTGGAGAGAGAAACCCACTCCATAGATAACTGCTGGGTAGCCGGAATCCTGAACCCGGGTGGCGCAAGGGAAGCAACAGCTTCCAGCCCTAAGCCATCTTGGCTGGGAATCAGCGACAGCAGCGGCGCAGCCGCAGCTGCGCCAGGGGCGC